>NC_056599.1:3075617-3297255 GCF_018340385.1 Cyprinus carpio
AAACGATGGACACCAGCAGTTCTGTCTTAGTAAGGTTGAGCTGAAGGTGATGGTCATTCATCCAGCTAGAACTGTCTCTCAGACAGGCTGCAATGCAAGCAGCTACCGCCGGATCATCTGGTTGGAATGAGAAGTAGAGTTGAGTGTCATCAGCATAGCAGTGATAAGAAAAGCTATGCTTCTGAATGACAGATCCTATTGACGTCATGTAGATGGAGAAGAGAAGTGGTCCAAGCACTGAGCCTTGAGGAATCCCAGTAGCAAGAAGTTGTGGCTTAAAAAACCTCACCCTTCCAAGACACCCTGAATGACCTACCTGAGAGGTAGGACTTAACCCACAGGAGTGTGGTTCCAGAGATGCCCATCTTTCTGAGGGTGGACAGGAGAATCTGGTGATTAACGGTGTCAAAAGCAGCAGACAGATTCAGCAAGATGAGTACTGAGGATTTGGAAGCTTCTCTTGCCAGTCGCAGGGCTTCAGTAACCGAGAGCAGGGCAGTCTTAAATGAGTGGCCACTTTTGAAGCAAGACTGGTTGCTGTCCAAGAGGTTGTTCTGTACAAGAAACATAGAGAGCTGGTTGAACACAACTTGCTCAAGTGTCTTTGCAATGAATGGAAGAAGGGATATGGGTCTGTAGTTTTCTAAAAGTGCTGGATTTAGAAAGGGGTTTTTAAGCAGTGAGCTTACCCAAGCATGCTTAAATGCTGTGGGAAATGTACCAGTGTGAATAGAGGTGATGATAATGTAAGTGAAGGTATGACTGAGTGATTTTGTTGTGGTAGTATGTCGTTTTTAGCAGTGGAGACATTGGCAGAGAAGGAAGAGAGAAGTGAATGATACACACTAAGGTCGGTAGAGTTTTTTTGATTTGCACCATTTCCTCTCTGCAGCCCTTAGTTTAGAGCAATGTTCACGGAGAACATCAGACAGCCAAGGTGCAGGAAGGGTGAAGGAAGTGAGGATAAAATCATAGAGGATAGGTGAGAGGGAGAAAGTGAGCGTAGGTTACGTCGAAAGGTGACCTGCGTGTGAGGTAAGAAGTGCTGAGGAAGGGGCCTGAGGTATGCAGGGGAGTAACTGAAGTGTTGTCAGTGAGATAAGGAGACCAGCACCTCCACCCCCAAGCCCCCCCCCCCAATCGTGCGAGGGGTGTGGTAAAAATTCTGCTTTGTTAACAGCAGACTGGCAGTTCCAGAGACCAATTGGAATAGACAGTAACATAGTAGAGGACAGAGGGACAGAGCATAGATTATTAGGACTGGCCTGCCTCCAACATGCAATGCATGATTTCTGAGTGTTAGGACCTGGTCACCCTGGTGCCATTTTGGAGAATATCCACTGGACGTATGCCATTCTGTGTCAGCTGTGTCATTCCTGATCTGTTTCCTGTTGTTGTGATTTGATCTGAATGGAAACAGCATATCGGCGTGACGCAGCTGACACAGAACAGCATACATCCAGAGGATATTCTCCAAAATGGCACCAGGGTGATGCAGAGGAGACAAATTGTCTTTTTTTTTCTTTAGCGCACAAAAAGTATTCTCGTAGCTTCGTATAATTGCAGATGAACCACTGATGTCACATGGATTATTTTACAGATCTACTTGCTACCTTTCTGGACTTGGAAACATTTCAGTTTGGGAACATTTCACAAAGAGTATAATTTTTCTGCATATATCAGCATGATACTCACTAAGGTGAGTAGAGGCAAATCCTTAATATCCTTATTTAAAACTTAATAAACAAAACAACTAGCTTCTTGAGCCATGATGTTACGCATCTGACTTCCGTGACGTAGTGCACACTCCTATGATAATTGAGGCTTGCGACTGTTTTTGTTGAGAGGATATTATGTTTAAATATTGTATGAATGTGTATCTGTTGTATTTTAAAATGTTGTCTTACTATATGGCAGCCAATTTGGCCAGGTCTCTCTTGTAAAAGAGATTTTAATCTCAATGAGACTTCCTCTTTAAATGAAGGTAAATAATGATTGAGGGGAGCGCTAGAGAGTAGCACATGGCGTAAGATGCATTTTCACCCAGCTCCATTACACTTGGTGAAATAAATCTTAATAAAACTTTGTTACACCTACTTAACTTGATCAGTTAGTAAAGTTAATATATTAATGATGAATATATCTAAAAAGACTGTCTCTGTCCCCGACTGTCAACATGGTGGAAGACACTTCAACTAGCCCAGTGCTAACCGATGCTAACATTTGCGGTCAAACTAACATTAACTTTGGTAATGAGACCACTGAGACTGATGCTTCTTATCCTTTGGAGGATGAAGATGATGTTTCTCCCAGGGCTATTCTTCTTGCCATTAGAAAGATGGATTCCTCTATGAATGCCCGATTTAACAATTTGGAAACTTCTTTGTCTGTAGTGCAGTCGACACTAACCGCCAACACATCCTGTATCGCTGACCTGGAAGAGGCTAGCACAGATTATGAGCGCCGCATCTCTCATCTGGAGCAGCTTTGTTCTGGTCCATCACAGGAGAACACGTCTCTGAAGGCAAAGGTAACGGATCTAGAGGCCAGATCTCGCAGGCAGAACATCAAGATAGCAGGTCTTCCTGAGAACATCGAGAAGGGCAACCCCACACGATTTGTTTCCGAACTTCTGCCTTCACTACTAGGAGAATCTAATCTTCCGCATGGTGTAAAGATTGACCGGGCCCACTGCATTGGCCCCATCAGAAACAACAGAGCATGAGTTATGATTGCCAGGATACATCATGATTCTGTTAAGACTGAAATACTGCGCCTATGCTCATCTCATCCTCACACATGAGAAGACGAAGAAAATATTTTCATCCTCGCAGGAGGCCGAATCTTACATTGACAGTCTCTCATCGTGATGGAAGGTGAACGATATTGGGATCCATTGTGGTAAATAAGACTACTTTTAGCTGTTTGTGGCCTGTACATTTCATGGACTGTTGGGCGTGACTCTCTTTTCTTTTTATTATCATTAGGATCAGTCATCATACCTTTACTGTTCTACTAATACTTAAAGACTATCAGGCCAATAACGCTATAGGATGTTCATGTAAGTTATGTATACATGTGGGTCTGTACAATGTGTATGTGTATGGGGATGTTTGTGCTTTCATTCACATACAAAGTATTCCTGATCACAAGAACTGTTAATCCATCACCGGTTGATTTTTGTTTTCTTTTGAGTTTGATTTATTTAGTTTTTCTCTTTTCTTGTGTTTTGTTCGGCAATCCCATGTTTAAATGGGGTACTCTGATTTTCGTTTATGTTCGAGAAGCGAGATTACTAGTTTTTGCCAGCTTATTTTTGTATTGGATATGTTTGTGTTTTTCTTTGTTTTGTTTTTAAGTATGTTTGTACTTAACTAGTGGCTCAGTTTACCCTATGATTTATCTTTCACTGCACTTTGATGAGCCACCCTAAGAAACATTTGAATATTTTGAGCTGAAATGTGTGTGGTGTAAACAATATTGTTAAAAGATCCAAAGTCTTCGCACATTTAAATTCTTTACACATGCAGATATATTGTTTCTGCAGGAGACTCACATTAAGCATTCCAGTGCTCACAGACTTAAATGCAGATGGATAGGTCAAATGTAACACTCTACTTTCTCTTCTAAGGCCCGTGGGGTGTCTATATTAACACGTAAGACTATTCCTTTTCAAGACTTGAACACTAAACAAGATATTAATGGTCGTTATCTTATTGTGGCCGGTATTGTTCTAGAGAAACATGTCACATCTGTGAATTTATGCGTACCAAACAGAACAGAAAAATCAGTGGGGCAAAAGTCTTTCTGAGACAGACACAGAGTTGTCAGCTCTAGAGCAACAGTTTAAACTCACATCTTTCAACTCAACTCTGACTAGTATTATGAAATTGAAATATGAATATAATACCCTTTTATCTACTCAAAATTAGCTCCCTTCTATTAAAGATTAAGCAAAAACAATTTGAATTAGGAGACAAACCTAATCACTTGCTAGCCCGTCAGCTTAGGTGTGCACAAGCTAGTAGAGCTATACATGCCATCAAGTCAAAATCAAACTGGTTTTATTCCCTGGAGATTTTCTTTTCATAATGTACGCAGACTTATAAATGTTGTGTATAGAAATAAAGGAAAACATGATAAAATTGCCAATCTAACCCTGGATGCCCATAAGGCATTTGACAGGGTGGAATGGAGAATTTGGTCTGGGACAAACAATTTTAACAATGTTTGGTCGTGTTAACACAATCAAAATGGTTACTTTACCTAGATTTCTTTGTCATTCCTTAAAACACTTGATACTGTGATCATGTCGTTATCTGGGGATATAGAGCTCATCGTATATCTAAAGTGCATATTTGTAAAACAGAAGAGGTAGGAGGCTTAGGTCTTCCGTTTCCAGCATTACTACTGGGCAGCCAATCTAAGAGCATTCATATATTGGTGGATTGCATGTCCTGGGAAATCGAGCACTACCATTCCTGCTTGGCTGCCTATTGAGCGGGATATGCAGGAATCCTCCATCCCTGCTTTACTCTTTGCAGAAAACAAACCCATCAGAACACTGAAGAAATGTAACCCTATTGTTGTAAATTCTCTTGAGACTTGGTATCAGCTCAGAAAAATCTTCCTCAGACCTGTTCACTTACCTCTATAGCTTTCAATCATGCATTCCCTCCTTCACACTCAGACAGAACTTGTTTATCATGGAAAGAAAAAGTTCTGTCTATAGGAGATTTATATATAGACAATGTATTTGCTTCTTTTGCTCAGTTTAGACAAAAAGTTGGGCTACCATCCTCTCATTTTTTTCAGGTATTTACAAGTACAGAATTATGTTAAAAGTAATTTTTGAAGTTTACAAGTCCCCTGAATATCTTTATGTATTTATGACCTCTGAACTTGACTCGAAGGGTATTGTTTCAAAATATGTTGAGTATTTTAATGACTCTAGAACTCCCTCGACTAAATACTTAAAGATGTCTTGGGAAAAGGAATTGGGGATAGATATTTCAGAAGATAATTGGACTAAGGCCCTCCAAGGTATTAGGTCTTGCTCCATCAACTCTAATTTTCAGCTGATTCGGTATAAAGTTGTCCATAGATTGTACTACTCTCGAACCAAATTAGATTTCATATATCCCTCTGTGTCACCTCTGTGTCTTAAATGCAAGCCCAATGAGGGTACATTGGCTCATTTATTTTGGTTCTGCCCAAAAATGTGTACATTTTGGACTGAGTTTTTTTCTTTCTACTCAAAGGTACTAAAGATTGATTTTTCTCATGACGCTCTTATTACAATATTAGGCTGGGCCCCCTTCTTAGAGAAGTACAGTTTCAGTCAGATCCAAACAGTTAAATATGGGATGACCATAAAAAAAGACAATTTTGTTGTTGTGGAACAAAGAGTCTGTGCCTAAATTTGAAACGTGGCTTTAATTGTTTTTTTTGTTGTTATGTAAGTTTTTTTTAATGACTCTGTATGTGTATATGTAGAGACGGCTGTATGTGCTTTTGTAAAAAAAACACAAGTATGAACGATGTATGTTTATGTGGGTGTATGCATATATGCATGATTACAGTATCATTGTTTTTTTTCTTTGATTTGCTGGCACAGGGGTTGAGGGATTGTTCTCTAGAATGTGAAAAACTTACAATAAAATTGTATGTATATATATATATATATATATATATATATATATATATATATATATATATAAATGATTGAGCAGCTCATGTGCTTAGAATGTGTAGTGTTGCGTCAGCACAGGAGTGTGCACTACGTCACAGAAGTGAAAGAAGAAAGTCATATACACCTAGGACAGCTTGAGGGTGAGTAAATTAAGGGATAATTTTCATTCTGGGGTGAACTATCCCTTTAGCTTACACTCCAGGTCAAAAGCCATAACTAGGAAAATCATATGACATTCTTCAGAAACATCATTAATTTCTGTAGAGCTGTACTGTGAATAAGAATGAAATGAGTTCAGCTTTGAGAGAGATAAAGGGGTTTTTGAACAGGAGGCAATCCTAGAACTGTACATCACACTTCTGCAATCCTAATGTCTTCACTCTCCTCTTTAATAAACGACATCTTTATAATAGTGTGTCACGTAGATGATTTTCTGTGAGTTTGGACAAGATGAGAATAATTAACAGACAGAAAATAAATCCAAACTAAATGTCACTCATAAGCAGATGCACTTTGCTCAAAAAAACAAATAACCTTTAAAAATGTTATACAAAGCATTACAATGTTACATTCAGTAATAAATCATTCATTCAAGAGTTCTCGTTAGAAGCATAACATTTTCTGAACAGTTTGAAACACTTCAAATGCTCAAAACACAAACCTTTCTTCAGCCAAATCACAACAGAGCAGGAGGAGGCACAGGCTTATGATGTCATATCTCCCCTCCAAAATAAAAGTCCCTTCACATGCAAAAATCAGAAATCTGCAGACATAGTCAAATACAAATAATAAAACACATCAACGATGTTCAGAATTAAATTATTGGTGAAATACATATTTAAATTTTTTTGGTTTAATGAAAATAATCCGTGAGATTTTGTAAATGGCTACACTTTCTTTGTTTTACTTGATAATTTTTTAGAAAGAGATTTATCAGGACCTCCACTGTCTCTTTTCAGTTATCAGAAATTCTCATTTATCTCATGATTTCATATGAAGCTTTTAGTGGAAGTCACTGGTATGACCGACTTTATTGCTAGGGAATTGTAAAAAACTAGAATACAAATGGATTAAACTACTCAGTTTAGTGAGTATACCATGATCGACATCATGTGGTTTGATACCTTGCAGCATTTTGTAAAATGCATTTTTCATGAAAATTGTCACTGGTGTTTCCTTCTTTATGGATAACAACAGTGAAAATCAGTTTTTGTTTATGTTCTTTTACTAACTGCTTTCACTAATTGCCAAATGTATGCCAAATGTAACAATTTAGTCTTATCTACTTAATTATAGTTGAAGAATAAGGATCTTTGGTCTTGTGTCACTGGTGTTACTTTTTTCCCTGTCACATTAAATAAAATGTGGCACATGTGGCACAATAATAATTTTACATCCACTGAATACTGTTTCACTCAAGAGTTAAAATTTAAAGGATTGTATCATGATTTGTTTATAAGTGTTTTACAAATATTTTCATTGTTATAGCAAATACACTGTTACACAAATGAACTAACATCATTCAATCACACTTTTAACAAACCTGATTAAAATAAATAAAACAGAAGCTCCTTATTTATTGCATTATCATTATTTTTCTGTAACCCTGACTACATGTACTAAAATAAATCGAGAAATAATATTTCATATTAAAACCCTTTAAAATTTCCAAAGTAAGGTAACACCAGTGACAAAAAAATGGTTCATGTGGTCTTTAAATAATAAAAAAAAGCTGTAATTTATGTGTATTCATAAAGCCAAAATGTAATATAATAATGTGGTCTAATTTTAAATGTTAAAAAAAGAATTACATTTTAAGTCATTTTGCCATACCAAAAGTGGACGTTTCTGTAGAATTACCCTGTTAATACATGGCTGTGGGCAGAGATGGATCGATTTCTTACAAATTGTAATCAGTTACTGATTCCAAATTACATGACAAAAATTGTAATCCATCCTCAGTGGTAGAGCAACAGTCCAGTTCTTCTTCTCCTTAGCCCAGGTAAAGCGCCTCAGGAGTGGCTTAACAAGAGGAATACGACAACTGTAGCCAAATCTCTTGACACGTCTGTGTGTGGTGCTCTTGATGCCTTGACCCTAGCCTCAGTTCATTCCTTGTGAAGTTCACTTGAATCGATTTTGCCTGACAATCCTCATAAGGCTGCGGTTCTCTCGGTTGGTTGTGCATCTTTTTCTTCCACACTTTTTTCTTCCACTCAACTTTCTGTAAACATGCTTGGATACAGCACTCTGTGAACAGCCAGCTTCTTTGGCAATGAATGTTTGTGGCTTACCCTCCTTGTGAAGCGTGTCAATGATTGTCTTCTGGACAACTGTCAGATCAGCAGTCTTCCCCATGATTGTGTAGCTAGTGAACCAAACTGAGAGAACATTTTGAAGACTCAGGAAACCTTTGCAGGTGTTTTGAGTTGATTAGCTGATTGGCATGTCAGTTTTTGTTAAATATGAGTCAAAATCATCACAATAAAAAGAACCAAAGACTTAAGCCCTATTCGGACGGGACTAGTTTTACAGGGGGTCATTAGAGAAATCTGTGTTTCACAGACGTACTTGGTGATTTTAATCCCGTCCGAATCTGCAACGTCTGTGTTTTTCTCACACAATTCCAGAGCAAATTACCTACTGTTTTCCAGCAAACTAGTGATCCTCTGAGAAAACTAATCCTGTCCGAATGCGAATGTCTGTGATTGCCGGCGATATTTAATTTCACAACGCGTTTCCTTGTGTGTTTTGGCCAACGTGAATTACCGTAGATGCTCTTACCGCACGCATGTTTGATATATTTGCTTCCCGGCAAAGAAACAATAATGATACAAAAATAAAAATAATAAAATCAAGAGCCAGATCACGTAAACTATTAATACTGGCTATTGTAATATCAGCATCAGGTAAGATTACTCACGTTCGCTTATGCACTCAGTTACATAATGTTTTAATTACAGACGTACCTTTATAAAAATTAAACATGGGTTTAGCCTACTACAAAAAAATAAATAATAATAAATAAAAATAAAAAACAAGTTAAACTAAAGAAACCACACATTAACATGGTTTTGCTATACTAGCCATTTAGTATTTATTGTGTAATAATACTAATGGTAATCAATCCGAATATCTATATGCAATGCACGCATACAGAGCGCATGATCTCTGTGACGCCCAGATGCACAAAACAGACCCTCCCACCTCTGTAATAAACACGGAGATGTTAGTCCCGTCCGAATTGGTACATGAAAATCGCAGACGTCATGTGGTAAGAATCAAAACTCAAACGTAGTTTAGAAAACTAGTCCCGTCCAAAGAGGGCTTTAAACTTCGGTCTGTGTGCACTGGATTTATTTAATACACAAGTTTCACAATTTGACTTGAACTTTTCCACGACATTCTAAATTATTGAGATGCACCTGTATTTTCCTTGTAGCAACAGTAATGAAAAACTCTGTATTATTATTATTATTATTATTATTTATTTATTTTTTTTTCTCAGTGAAGACTCTTAAATGGAGAGCCATAGCTTGGAATTGTGAGCACCCAGATAAAAATATTGATGTTTCACCGCCCTAAACTATTATCATGTATGGTATAAGACATTGGCAATGTCCACATCTGATGCCATGTAACCTAATAGGAATTTATTAAACAAAACACTACAAAATAAATGCAAATAATCGTTTTTATTGGACGTAAAAAAGAGGACCACAATGGAAAGTCTATGACTTTTTTGTGTATTTTATAATCTGTGTGAATTGTGACACTTTCTTGTAGAATTTTATAAAACTTATAAATCAACAAACATCAAGAAATCAATAATTTCTACATCATTATTAAGAAATTATGCATTTATACATATGGGGGGTACACAGGTTGTGGCACAGGGATTAACTAGGAAACTTAAAAATGGCGCTTCATGTCATAAATATTGACCCCTGGTTTAGACTGACACTTTTTCCACACTTCTTGTGTGAACTCAAGTGACAGTTAAGGGATTTTTTGGTTTGAAACTCTTTGTCTTCTCTCCGGTGTGAATTCTCATGTGATACTTGAGGTTCACTGCTGTTGTGAAGCTCTTTCCACACTGTTGGCAGGTGAAAGACTTCTCTCCAGTGTGACTTCTAACATGGACTTTAAGATGACATTTTTGAGAGAAGCTGTTTCCACACCGTTGGCAGGTGTAAGGCTTCTCTCCAGTGTGAACTCTCATGTGGACTTTAAGATGCACATTTTCAGTGAAGCTCTTTCCACACTGTTGGCAGGTGAAAGGCTTCACTCCAGTGTGACTTCTAACATGGACTTTAAGATGACATTTTTGAGAGAAGCTGTTTCCACACTGTTGGCAGGTGTAAGGCTTCTCTCCAGTGTGAACTCTCATGTGGACTTTAAGATGCACATTTTCAGTGAAGCTCTTTCCACACAGTTTGCAGGTGAACGGCTTCTCTCCAGTGTGAATTCTCATGTGGCCTTTAAGATGTTCTGCTTGTGTGAAACTCTTCCCACATTGTTGGCAGGTGAAAGGCTTCTCTCCAGTGTGAATTCTCATGTGGATTATTACATTTCTTTTGTCAATGAAGCTCTTTCCACAGAATTCGCAGGTAAAAGGTTTCTCTCCAGTGTGAATTCTAATGTGGACTTTAAGGTGTCCTTTTTCAGTGAAGCGCTTTCCACACTGTTTGCATGTGAAAGGCTTCTCTCCAGTATGAATTCTCATGTGAACTTTAAGATGTTGTTTTTGTGTGAAACTCTTCCCACACTGTTGGCAAGTGAAAGGCCTCTCTCCAGTGTGAACTCTCATGTGGCCTTTAAGGTGTCCTTTTTCGGTGAAGCTCTTTCCACACTGTTGGCAGGTGAAAGGCTTCTCTCCAGAGTGAATTTTTAAGTGCCTGTTTAGGTAGTCCATTTTTCTGAAGCTCTTTGAACACAGATTACATCTGAATGGCTTCTCTCCAGTGTGAGCTTTTATGTGCTTTGTAAGTTTTGTTTTTCTGTTGAAACCTTTGCCAAACTGTTGGCACATGAAATAACTTCTAGTTCCAGTCTTTTGAGCAATGTTTTGTGAGGAAGTCTTTTCAGTCGGTGAGTAAATAAAATATTTTTCTCCATTTGTGAAATCCTGTTTTCTCTCTTCCATTTCATTTAGTTCTTGACTCTCCACTTTAACTGCCATCATATCTAAAAAAGACAAATACAAGTTAACCCCAGTTTAACAGCACCAAGCAATAGACATCAAGGCTTTAACAACAAAACAAAAAGATGTACGCCAGATCATGTACCCACTGAGCTAACGAAATAGGTGTTACCTGTAATCTCAGAGCCTGTTCTCAATATTTTTAAACTTTTGCTTTCTTTAGGACACGTTCCAAAATCTTTTTTTCATCATGTTTGAATTCTGTGTGTTCAGGAAACTGCTAAAGGTATTATGGAAATGGTTTGGAATTAGGGCTGCACGATAAATCGCATGCGATATTTAATGCGCATCTTGTCAGTAAAGACGGTTCTGTAATCAGCAGTAAATCTCCATCACCTGCGCACTTTCACATGGAGCAGCATTTACTACACAGAGCCGTTGTTCACTGACAAGTTGCACAAAAACACAATCATATTTTGCTCATGTTCTGCTAAATGCTGCTCCATGTGAAAATTTATCGTGCAGCCCTATTTGGAATGTTAGTAATGCATTGGTAAAATGACAAAATTTTGTGTTTCTGTCCTGGCAGGTAATAAGACATTAAGAGTCTAATAAGTCTGAGGGTAACAAATGATGTCCTTGTTGCAGCAGATTCTGGGCTTGTGGCAGTTTGGTTTTGTTAGATCTCAGTGCTGCATATTTGATACCATTTGTCACATTATTCTAATGGACAGATTACATAAGTGGAATGGTCTTTCTGGTGTAGTTTTAAAATGGTTTGAATCATTCTTTCAGAATGCACTCAATTTGTCTATTCTGGTGCAAACAGATCTCAGACTGCTCCATTGTGGCAGGGTGTCCCTCAGGGGTTGGTATTGGGTCCTACTCTTTTTAGCATTTATATGTGTCACAAACCAGGATACAAGTGGAGGGTTTAGTAAAAGCAGATAGTTTATTTACAGGATGCAGTATGACAACGATATGGTAAGTTACTGAATGGATGAATCCCAGAGCTCTGGAGAGTTTGACAGGGGGACACAGCAATGGAGAATCGCTGGGGATCGTCAATGGGGATCTGAGGGCAAAGAAAGAACAGGTTTAGAGGAGATGGGTCGGGCACCAGTTTGGGGTAGTGAACGGTAGACCAGACGCCAGAGTACTGGCGTGAGGATGGCTTTATCCAGGTGAGTGATTGCTGGGTGCAGGTGATCAGTACTCCGGTGACTGGGATCGGAAATGATTGGGATCAGGTGCTGGTGGTGATTGGGGTAGCTGTGACTGTGAGTTCCTGACATTACCCCCTCCTCCAGGGGCGGGTCCTGACGCCCTGATGCGACGACGAGGGCGACCACGGCCTCTGGGTGCAGGACAGTTAGGATGTAGTTGATGGAATTCCTCCAGAAGCATGGGATCTAGGATGTTGTCCCGGGCCACCCAGGAACGTTCCTCTGGTCCATACCCCTCCCAGTCCCCGAGGTACTCAAGCCGGGCACCCCGTCGCCACGAGTCCAGGATGTCCTTTACTTGGTACACGGGTGGTTGATCGAGGATCTCCGGAGGAGGGGGTTCCTGTGGTTCTGGGGCATCTGGAGTGGCAGGAGAGAAGGGTTTTAGTAGGGACACATGGAAAGAGGGGTGAATGCGGTACCTGGGTGGTAGGAGTATCCTGTAGGTGACTTAGTTGATCTGCCTCTCGACCGTGAATGGACCAATGTAGCAGGAACTCAGCTTCCTGCATTGCTGACAGAGACGCAGATCCCGTGTTGAAAGCCATACCTTATCCCCTGAATGGTAAACTGGAGTGGTGGCATGTCGAACATCCGCAAAGGCCTTGTGTCTCCATATAGCGCGCTGGAGGTGGATGTGAGCTGAGTCCCACACTCTCTCGCTTGTTCGGAACCAGTAGTCCACAGCTGGAACGTCCAATGGTTCTGTCAATGGGAACAGTGGAGGTTGATAGCCGAGCATGCACTGGAAGGGGGTGAGGCCGGTGGTACTCTGTTGAAGGGAGTTCTGTGCATACTTGGCCCAGGGAATGAAGCAGCTCCAGCTGTGCTGATCTTCTTGGCAGTATGCCCGGAGGTATCGTCCAAGTTTTTGGATCTTCCGCTCAGTCTGGCCGTTCGTCTGGGGATGGTACCTGGAAGACAAGTTCACTGTGACCCCCAGTAGGTGAAAGAAGGCCTTCCATACCCAGGAAATGAACTGGGGACCCTGGTCTGACACGATATCCTCAAATAGCCCAAAGTTCCGGAAGACATGGGAGAATAGGTGCTCAGCCATTTCCAAGGCAGTTGGTAATCCTGGCAGGGGAATTAATTTACAGGCTTTAGAAAAATCGATCCACAACCACCAAGACACATGTGTTACCTTTGGAATCGGGCAGGTCAGTCACATAGTCAATCCCCAGATGGGACCAGGGCCTCTGAGAAACAGGTAGGGGTATGAGTTTGCCTGCCTGGAGCTGACGTGGAGTAGAAAATATAGCACAGACTGAGCAACTTCGGACATACCTGATGACATCCTGGGACATACTGGGCCACCAGTACTGAGCTTGGAGGAGCGAGAGGGTCTGTTGGCTGCCTGGATGTCCAGAGCCCGGTATACAGTGGACTAAGCCTCCCAGCAGAGCAGATTCGTTCCTTGTAGCCGCTCTGATGTCCTCGTCCGAACTCCAAATGATGGGGCTGATGATCACAGCTGGAGGGAATATAGGCTCGGGGTCAGATGGAGTATAGACGAGAGAGTGTATCAGCCTTTGCAGTTCCAGTTTCCAGGGCAGTAGGTTATTTTGAAGTTGAATCTAGTGAAGAATAGGGCCCAGCGGTCCTGCCGGGGATTAAGTCGTCGGGCATCACATAGGTATTGGAGATTTTTATGATCTGTAATGACAGTAAATGGGTGGTTAGCTCCCTCCAGCCAATGTCTCCATTCATCAAGAGCGTGCTTAATAGCCAACAACTCCCTGTCCCCGATGTCGTTGTTTCGCTCTGCTGGGGTCAGTTTCCTGGAGAAGTATACGCAAGGCTGGAGGCGTGGAGGCTCACCAAACTGCTGGGACAGCACGGGTCCTACGCTGGTGGTGGAGGCGTCAACTTCGACCACAAATGGAGACTCAGGATTAGTGTGGTGAAGGATGGGAGCCATGCTGAAGGTTTCTTTGAGTGCTTGGAAGGCTTTGTGGGCGGTGGAAGTCCAGGACAGGGACTTGGGCTTTCCTCGAAGGAGGGTGGTCAACAGAGCAGTATGTCGACTAAAATCTTGAATAAAGCATTGATAGAAGTTACCAAATCCCAAGAACCTCTGGAGTTCCTTCACTGACTGAGGAACGGGCCACTCTGTGATGGCGGTTACCTTCCCCTTGTCATCTGGATACCTTCTGGGCTGATGTTATAGCCGAAGGAACTGTACCGAGGAGTGGTGCAATTCACATTTCTCCAGCTTCAGGAATATATGGTGTTGTCGTAGCTTCTGTAGGACCTGCGCAACGTTATGGTGATGTTCGGCCAGGTTCCGGGAATATATGAGTATATCGTCGATATACACGATGACTGAATTGGAGGAATTCCCGGAACACCTCATTCATAAACCCTTGGAATACAGAGGGGGCGTTGGCGAGTCCATACGGCATAATGCAGTACTCATAGTGTCCAGAAGGGGTAATGAAAGCCATCTTCCACTCATCATTAGGCATGGGCAGATTACCGGTTTCAAGGTATACCGCGATTTAAAAATGTCACTGTTTCAAAACCACTAATATTTTCCATTATACTGTTCCTGCGGTATGCGCTCTTTTCCATGTCTCCTCAATGACTGAAAGAGTAGGAACCCCTCAGGCTGAGTGCAGTGTAGCGAGTAACACTGACCCCTCCTCCTCCTGCGGTCAGTCTCTTGTGTGTAGGATGGCCGAACTTAAGGCCCGGGTACACTTCACATTCAGCGTTACTTTCCGTCTCGCGCACAGCCGAGTCCGCACTGTTTTTAAAAGTATACTTAACTGCAGATGAGCGTGGACGGATGAGCTCGACACATGCACAGTACTATGGGGTGCGCGGCTGTCCGTGAGCCCTCTTGATGACGAAAATAACATAATGCTGATGGTGCACGGACGGCCGAAATATACTTTGGCCTTTACGCGATCGGCAACCGGCCGTTTTTTGCCTTATTGCAACTCTCTGTTCTGGACTTACACGAACTGCGTTGCAATGCAATCATTTTCCAAAATGTAATTTATGTGAAAATATGAAGTCTGTTAATGCCCGTTAACACAGGCCAGAGACGCTGAAGACAGACACAGAGAGAAAAATACTGTAGCAGGACGATCGCTCACTGTTTATGATGCACAAATTATTGGAAGAAAATCCTCAATATTGATTTGGGGGTTTATATGAATGTGTTTCTGAGGGAAGCTGACTGTCTTCTGAAAAGTTTACTTGGTATAATTTCACAAAGCTTGTCAGAACATTCTGTTTTTGCTTCAAATTGGGTTATTATTAAATCAAATTATGTGTATGATTATTATATAACTTAATGATATGAAATTATATAAATATATGTATATGAATTATATAATTAAAATTAAATAACTGTAATTACAGATTTAGGTTAAATAAAGATGTCAGTCTTAATTTTTTTCTTTTTAGGAAACAAGTCAAAGAAAATAATAAACTAATTCTACTGTTTATAATATTCTGTATGTTGCTCAAAATAATGTTTTTTTTTTTCTGTATGAAATTTTTTTTTTTTTTTTTGTTTTTACCCCAATCATTTAAAAAAATTAAGTTTTGTAGCTGTAATAACATTATACTGTGATATTTTTGCTTAAGGTTGTCATACTGTCCACATCTCATATCGGCCTATGCCTACTCATCACCTTTCGTATACAAATGAGGTTATAGGCGCTCCGCAGGTCCAGCTTGGAGAAGATGTGGGCTCCATGGAGTTCCTTGAGGGTGGCAGGGACCAGGGGAAGTGGATAAGGGAGTTTGACCGTCTGAGAATTCAGGGCTCTGTAGTCGATGCATGGCCGCAAGCCCCCTTCCTTCTTGCCCACGAAGAAGAAGCTAGAAGCAGCCGGTGAGCTGGATGGTCGGATGAATTCCTGCTTGAAAGCCTCCTGGATGTATTCCTCCATAGCCTTGTGCTCCGGGATGGACAATGGATATACTCTACCCTTGGGGAGTTTAGCTTCAGACACCAGGTCGATGGCACAGTCACATGGCCTGTGAGGTGGTAAGTGGGAGGCTGCCTGCTTACTGAAAACATCCTGGAATGCCACATAATCAGATGGGATCATTGGAGCGACATTAGGCTCAGGGCTCTCGATGAGGGTCGAAGCCACTTGACACCCTGGAGAATTGATTACTGGATGTGGAAGAGCAGTGAGACAATGTTGGTGGTAGAATTGGCTCCTATGAACTACCTCAACGGAGTCCCATCTGATTTCTGGAGATTGTAAGTTGAGCCAGGGGCGTCCCAGGATGATATCTACCATTGGTCCCTCCAGTACCAGGAAGTGAATTTCCTCTTCATGGAAGAGTCCAACCTTGAGGGTTAACGGAGGTGCCTGAAACTCAACCAGGGCTGAAACAAAGACAGTGCAGTCTGAAGTGAATTGTTAGACTGACATGATGGTAAGCTTGGAAATGGCAGGGTTCTGTTGAATTGTACTCACCGTAGGACGTGGGGGCTTGACGGGGCAGGCACGGATGATATGATCAGGTGCGGCACAATGAAGGCAGAGTCCCGCCACAAGCCTGCGTTTACATTCCTCGGTGGATAGTCGAGTAGATTCAATTTGCATGGGCTCTGGTACTGGAGGGCTGCTGGCAGGAGAGCCAGACTGGTGGGTGGTTGGGCAGGCGGCTAGGTGTTATGAGATGCGATTAGCTTTTAACATTAAGTTCTCCAATACGATGGAATCCTTGAGATCACCATTTGAGCACAGATCCGGGGATTAAGATCTTGGCGATAAGTGCTCAAGAGAGCTGCTTCGTTCCATCCACTAGCCGCCGCCAAAGTTCGAAACTGGATGGTATATTCACTGGTTAATGTCTCTCTCTGAAGCAACCGCAGTAGTTGATCAGCGACTGAAACCTCATCCGCAGAGGAGCCGAATACTTCCTTGAAGTGAGTGGTGAAAGCTTCATAAGAGTTATTCATGACACTATTAGCATCCCATATGGCCTTTGCCCATTGCAGGGCATGCCCAGACAGTAGAGAAATTAAGAATGCCACCTTTGTATGGGGGGGGGGGGGGGGGTGTGGTTGCGCCTTGATGTATAATAAGACTTGTAGTAGAAATCCACTACATCCAGCTGGTTCCCCCGCATATGACGCAGGCAGCGCCATGGGACTGGCAGAGGCAGATTGGGGAGTGGATGTAGATGTGAATGCTGCACGGAGAAGGTTGCCCAGCTGCAGAAGGTCTGCAGGAGCGGGTGACTGGGGATCCATATAGATGTCTTATTTGGTCCGGTCTTCTGTCACAAACCAGGATACAAGCGGAGGATTTAGTAAAAGCAGATAGTTTATTTACAGGATGCAGTATGACAACGATATGGTAAGTCACTGAATGGATGAATCCCAGAGCTATGGAAAGTTTGACGGGGGAGACAGCAATGGAGAATCGCTGGGGATCGTCAATGGGGATCTGAGGGCAAAGAAAGAACATGTTTAAAGGAGATGGGTCGGGCACCAGTTCGGGGTGGTGAACGGTAGACCAGACGCCGGAGTACTGGCGTGAGGATGGCTTTATCCAGGTGAGTGATTGCTGGGTGGAGGTGCAGGTGATAAGTACTCCAGTGATTGGGATCGGGAGTGATTGGGATCATGTGCTGGTGATGATTGGGGTGGCTGTGACTGTGAGTTCCTGACAATATGTTGCCTCTTGGGCAGATTATTCAAAAGTATGGTCTGGGTTATCATTGCTATGCAGATACCCAGATTAACATTAGTACTCAACCTGATGTTACATCAACACTTTCAACTTTATCTGCTTGTTTACTGGAAATACAAGCCTGTATGAAACAGAACTTCCTGCAGTTAAACTATTTATTTTGATTGTTAAGTTATACTGATTGGCACTTCAACTGATGTAAATAAATGTAATAATTTTAAACTTACAGTGGATGATTGCCAGATTCTCCCTTCTGTACAGGTGTGGAATTTGGTTTTTTTTTATGCACAGCTGACTTTTAACACTCATTTTAAGAATGTTACTAAAGTACTAAAGTGTTTTATCATCTTCATAATTTTGCACAAATAAGAAAGTTTTTCTCTATGCCTGATGCAGAAAGGCTTATTCACGCATTTATAACATCTAGGCTTGATTATTGCAATTCACTTTTTGCAAGGTAAACTGCAATATGTGCAAAATTAAGCTGCTTGTGTTTTATTTTTCACACCATCCTGCAGTCATATCACTGCTGTGCTTTCTCAACTACTGGCTTCCACTTCAATCATGTACTGATTTTAAAGTTCTTATTTTAACCTATAAGGAGGTACATGGGCTGACCCCAGAGTATGTTTGTAATTTGGTCACAGTGTCCACACCATCTCGGTCTCTCCAATCTGCTGGTTCTCTTACTCCGTACCAGCCTCGTTGTAAACTCTCTTATTCTTGGTTGTTGAATTCTTTTTTTTTAAGTAATGCTATGTTGTTTTGTTTTTTTTATGTAATTAATGATATGTTTTTTTTTTGTTTTAAGAAATTACTCAAATCATATCAGTTGTTGTCACTGTTGTTTTTGTGTTGTCATTGTGATTGCTATTATGGAGTAGTGTTGTTTTTTATTGTTGTTTTATACTGTTGTAGCACCTTGAGTGTAAGAAAGGCACATCACAAATAAAATGTATTATAATTATTATTATTAGGTCATCTTTTTAATAAGTCACCATTTATTTAAGGGGCTTTTGCACCACATAGTTCTAGGAACTATGTTATGGGAACTAGCCAGCAAGGTAGCTCCCCTTCATTCGCACCAGCAGCATAAACTCTGAAGCGGCCGAAAGTGGTCCCTTTAAACGCAGCATTAGCAAATGCCAACAACCGGCAGACGAAGGACACCAAGATCAGAGACATTTTTGTTGCGTGTCATGGGTTTTGTAATATTGGAGACGGAACCTAAAAAATTATTATGTTGTTGAAGAAGCAAGTGGTGGTGATAGGTGATATATTCAATGATAACTTGCATATCATCGAGGCTGAAAAAAGAACACACTGCTGCAGACAACAGAAAAATTCCATTATCACTAAAACAAATCATCAAGTCTTTAGTAGTCTTTAAATAGTAATAGTAGTCTTTAGGTAGGTAGGTGGGGGGTGGGGGCAAAATGGAGAAGCCATGTGTGACAAACTAATTACACCCTTACAGTTTCTTTAAGAATTTAGAGGTTAGTAGTAGTCTGGTGCTGCTAATGAAATGCCCTTGAAATAACTGATAAACTTCTCATCAGGTTTTGAATGTTTTCTTGGCCTTCCATTCCTTTTCTATTCTATTTAGGTTTAAGAAAACCAGGTTCCTGCTATTGCTCAAGTGTAATATACCTTTTTTTTTTTTTTTTGCACTGTTAAACTTGAGTTCATCACTGGTCAGACCAAATGATAACTTTCCCATTTAGCCCTACAACTGGAGAGCCTCCTGTGTTCAAAGGGCAGACCGGGCAAACGTGAGCTTGAAATGTTTTAAGAAACCACGCAGGTTAACTTAATGCTGCGTCCCATGTGAAACGGCCATAACCACATGTTTTCCAGACTCCGTGGCTGTGGAAACAAGTCAAGTCAAGTCAAGTCTGCTTTATTGTCAATTCTTCCACATGTACAGCACATACATACAGAGAATTGAAATTGCGTTACTCTCAGACCCCCGGTGCATACAGATAACACTAACAGTAGAGCCTAAAAATACAGATAGATACAGATAAAAACTAAAATCTAAAATATTAAATACAACCATACAAATAAGGGCATGTAAAAAAATAATAATAATAAAAATAAAAAATAAAGTTAAATAAAGCAGCGCAAGGCACATGGCAGATGCGAACAAACAGTGCAGATAAAAAACAAAGAGGCTGAAATGCATTAATGGGCAAATGATCTTTTGAAGGCTGATTTCATCATAATTGCTATTAGTATTATCCACACTGCAAAATCCTCATTTGTTTATTCAAATAAGTGTGGGCCTTTGTAAAATATGCGACAAATTGCGTCCCATATTTATTTGATGCAATATTTGAGAGACGTTTCAGACGTGCACTCCACTCCAGCACCAGGTGCGAGTCAAACGAGTGCTCTTCAAGTGCACGCACAAAGCTATCAAAGCACAAAATAAACTACATGCATGCAATGTCGTGGTCAGTTAAGTCATGAAGTTACCAAAAAGGCCATTAAAGCTGACTTAAATCTGTGCATGCATGTAATATATTTTATATGAGTAACATTTTCAAAACTGTCCTGGAGCAGCCCAGCACTGTCTCCCTCATCTAACGCAGAGGAGCTTTCTCGTGATGGGATCTAGACTGAAGAACAGCCTGCCAGCAGCCCTCCATCTTTAGCAGCTTTTACATCGCTTTTATAAAACTCACTTGTTTTATGACATCGCCTTCCTTCAGCAAAATCATAGTAACGTCTCAGAAAAGAGTGACATAAAGACCATTCTTTGTCTTTTTTTTCTTGACAGAAACACAAAAATACTCTAAGAGCTCAAGGGGTTAAAGAACGAGCGGCAATCCTAGAACTGTACATCATTAGAAAGGACAGTTTACTCTATAATAATCTTATAGTAACAGTATTTGTGTCTTATTCTTCAGAAACATCATTAATTTCTGTAGAGCTGTACTGTGAATAAGAATGAAATGAGTTCAGCTTTGAGAAAGAAACAAACCTGTTTGTTCCTCAGTATCTTCATGTTTGATGCTGAACACTTCTGCAATCCTAATGTCTTCACTCTCCTCTTTAATAAACGACATCTTTATGTCACGTGGATCTAAAGAAAGAAGAAAACGTACACTAAATTACAAAGTAACTGTTTTCAGTCCGTGTTGAACTGAGGCATATAGTTTTGTTCAGAGACTGTAACATTGTGGAAACATTATTAAATGTCCTCTTCTTGAGCTCTGAGGTGTAAAACAGAACGGATTGTTGGATTGTGAAAAACAGTTCGCTTTCATTTAAACACTTGAAATGTTTAACACACAAACCTTTCTTCAGTCGCGTCACAAGCTCCGAGTTCGGTTCACGGCGCAGCCTTATGACGTCACACAGACGTTCCAAAATAAAAGTCCCGTTCACACGCTCGAATCAGAAATTCACATGAAATATACATACGAATAATAAAACACATATCAGTGGTGTTCAGAGATGAATTCTTGCACTATATATTTGTTTAAATAATTCCAGTGAGAGTTTGAACCACATGAGGATTCTGAACACTAATGTTTGTGTGCAAAGACCATTTAAGGAGCCAGAAACGTTTTACTTTTATTTGTTTATTTGGAAAGAGCTTGGTTATAACAAAGGTTTGTCAATCTTTTTACAGCCAGAAAAAAAAACACACACATACACATATATGCACTCCTAAAATGCACTATAACCTTTACAGGTGAACTTAATTTGACCGTCTCTAAACTTCTGAATGCACGTGTCCAACTGTTCAGTGTTTCAGTACTTACTGCATAACATGCTGTTCTCTAACGAGGTGATTAACCACAAAAATCACAAGTGTCTTGACCTCTAAATGTTCTGGTTCAAGGACAAGTTTTGCCATGCCTCGGCTGACAATAAGTCGACTTGTAAAACATCATGAGATGTCGCTGTCAAGATGTAATTGATGCTCAAGGACACATGACAAATTATTGAGACATTTATCGCCATTTATCGCGTTCCGGTATCGCCACCACTGTTGATAGCTTTAGTTTCAATAAATAGTTAGAGATGAAGAAATTACCATTAAATGCCCTACTATAATCTGAGTCATTCTATAATTCGTACACATGGGCCAGAGTTGGCGTGCACATGCGCAAATTTTCCAGTCAAGTTTCTTTTTATTAATCCCAACTTTTGTGTAGGAAGTGGTGTACACCTCTTTCAGGGCTGGTTTTGTGCGTATGCAACGGTTATAAATGAGCCACCAGGACATTAATGTTCCACAGGGCACAAAAACTAAATTTTAACGGGAAATGTAAAAAAACAAACAAAACAAAACTCGTCAGAACTATAGAAAGGCCTTCATATGCATGAGATTCAAATAAGGACATGGACTACTTTAACACTCCACTACATAGAAAAGGAGAGACGCCAACTAGTTATTTACCAGCTGCAGACTATAGTAGCTGAAGCTGATTATATCGTCTTGGTCTGGAACAAAGTTTGCTTACAGCAATCGTGAAAATAAGTGAAGCAGTCTTAAGATCTGACAATGCCTCAAATGAAAATTTGGTAACACTTTCTATGAAGCTCATATTTATAATACATTATAAGGATATTCTTAAGGCATTATAAAAAAAAAAGAACATAAAAAAAATACTTCTAATATGTTGTATCATCTCACGGATATTCAAAAGAACAGTTTTAATATATTATAATATTTACTTATTTATGGTTATAGCTCTTAAGAGTATGATGATTTATAACACAATGAACACGTTGCATCCACTTTTACAATGGATTATATTTCTCATAGTTATAATGTATTATAAGTCTCATATCTTGCAATTTTTCTTATTCTGCTTAAAGCGGTCAAAGACCACTTATATCAAAGACTGGGTATTTCCCAACCTAAACATTTATGTTTATATACATTTATGTTAACTTGTTGTATATATTTATGTTAACTTCAACGTTTAATGTACCTTTAATGTTAAGAGCATAGTGAGAAAATATGTCTGTTTTCATTCATATTCTTATTCAGAGGACATTTGTGCAAAAATGGAAAACGAGAAACTATTTGCAGAAATGGGCTACACAACAAGAGAGACTCAAAGTCAAAAAACTTACCCCATTCCAGGACAAGGCATCCAGAGATAGTTGTAGTAGAATAAACACAAAAAAATAAATTTATTTAAATAATTTCCCCTGCTGATTTTGTACTTTTGCCCAATGACAAAGAAATGATCAGTCTATAATTTTAATGGTATGTTTATTTGAACAGTGAGAGACAGAATAACAACAAAAAAGTCCAGAAAAACGCATTTCAGAAAAGTTAGAAATTGATTTGCATTTTAATAAGTGAAATAAGTATTTGCCCCTTCACAAAACATGACTTAGTACTTGGTGGCAAAACCCTTGTTGGCAATCACAGAGGTCAGATGTTTCTTGTAGTTGGCCACCAGGTTTGCACACATCTCAGAAGGGATTTTGTCCCACTCCTCTTTACAGATCTTCTCCAAGTCATTAAGGTTTCGATGCTGACGTTTTGCAACTCGAACCTTCAGCTCCCTCCACAGATTTCCTATGGGATTAAGGTCTGGAGATTGGCAAGGCTACTCCAGGACAGTTTGGAAGGCAAAACAAAGTAGTTTCGCTTTCACAACCAAACACACAGCGTCTATACAACATGGCAGCAGCTGCAACAATACTACAATGAGAATAAAAAGTACACCTTCTTTCTTTGATGAACATCTGGGCAGGGTTATGCAAACCTTCCCACATAGTGATGTAGACATGGGGGCGTGTTTGAATGAGCCGTTTTAGAGGGTAGTGGTTGACTGTTAACCCTCTGAGGTCTAAAGGGGGTTTTGGGGGCCTGGAGAAGTTTTGACATCCCCTGACTTTTGTGCTTTTTTCAGTTGCTTATAAACATATACATGGCTAAAGTCTGAAAACACTGTATCCAGTACAAACTGGGCTACAATAATATGTAAGTAGCATGTATGTACATGATTGTGTTTTTGAGAAAACAACGTTTATTCATGGTTAGTGAAAAACTACAATTTTGAAGTCACTGAAATAAGGTCATAAAACACATACAGAACATTTGTTCACAAGACTGTCAAACCTGGAGCTTGTAGCCTAGAGTTTTTGCTTCAAAATTATGTGAAAATCATCTTGTTTACTCACTCACAGAAAACGATAGATTAATTTAAATTTTCTACGACACTTTTTGTTTGTAAAGGGCATATGCGAGTAGGCGTCAACTATCATGAATATTAGTGTGATTCACAACTGAGAAGACAAAGACCCACATAATGAGCTGCATAATGAGCCTTTCAGCCAGGTGTGTGACTGAGAGAGAAGAGTTACAAGAAAGAATGTGAGGACAAAATAAATGTATATATTTTTAGGTTTGTGGTTTATTTATAATATATTTAATTATCCCACAAAATAATTTGAGATTCACTTGCGAGTGCAGTTAAACAGTTTATTAGGAACAATCAAAGCTGACTTTCATAGCTGGATTTTTAGCATCATTACTCCAGTCACACAATTCTTCAGAAATCATTCTAATATTCTGATTCGCTACTCAAAAATCATTTATTATTGTTATTATTATTATTAATGTTGAAAAGAGCTGAGAATATTTTTTTCAGGTTTATTTTTATATATAAATTGAAAGAACAGCATCATTTGTAACATGATTATTGTATTTATCATCACGTGTGTGCTAAATTAATTTACATATACTTATTATTATTTATATATATATACACACACATATACATATACACATATATACATGCACACATATATACAAACATATATACATACATACATACATATATATATATATATGTATGTATATATATATATATATATATATATACACACACACATATACATATACATATACATATACATACATATATATACATACATATATATACATACATATACATTGTATGTATATATATATATATATCATATATATATACATATATATATATATATATATACATATATATATATATATATATATACATATATATATATATATATATATATATATATATATATATATATATATATATACATATATATATATATATATATATATATATATATATATATATATATATATATATATATATATATATATATATATTACATATATACATATACACATACACATATACACATATATACATACATACATAATAATGTATCCAAGCTTTTGAATGGTATAGTGTATATTGTTACACTTGGAGTAAGACTGGAGTAATGATGCTAAAAATTTAGCTTTGATCACAGGAATAAATTAAATTTTAAAATATATTCAAATAGAAAACAGTTATTTTAAATAGTAAAAATATTCAACAATATTACTGCTTTAGCAAACTGGTATTGACTGGTATTGTGTAATGTTGAAATATATAAATGAACATCACATAACTAGCATTTCCAAAGTGTATATTGTTTATGAGCTCTTAAATAAACCAAATGATAAACTGCATTATTAACATTATTTTGATGGTCACTGATACTAGTAGTACAGTAGAACATTTAGATGATGTGAATGGAACTTCATAATGTTTCACTTGATTATACATTTAGTCAGGAATTATAGTTTGGGAAAAGTCTATCTAGTAAAATGTGTACACGTTATGTGAAACCTAATACAAGTGTATATATATATAAAAGAGACCTCTGCTGGATTAAGCGCTTCATTCTTTTTCAAAAAACTTGAACAGTCTTGCTGCTTTGTTTTCTGTGGTATGGGCGTTTACCCGCCGCAAGTTTCACGTGGAACATTATAATCTCAATAGTGCGCTCGGCGCGTGGGTGTGGTCACATTAGATATAATGAAGAGAGAAGTGAAAGACGGACATTGCGTTGTTTTCATATGGATTACTTTATCACAGAATATTTTTGGTAGCACTTTCTCAGTTTAAAAGTAGACATGTCAAGCTTTCTATAGATATTCTCTCATGTCTCTGTGTTGAGTATTCACTGAGTTACAGTTCATTTTAATGATGCATTTCTAAATAAAGCACACCTTGTTTGTTATCTTTATTTTATAAATGCACAAAGTTTTGTTGTTATTATGTGTGCATACAAATAAAAGTAGACCCTTTACAGATTCGATTGATGTATTTCTCTTATCTGTAGAATATCTTTAGAAAGCTTGACATGTCTACTCGCTTCCGGCTTTGCTACCGTTCGGACGTTCTAGCTTACTGCTCTGCGCTTTGCTTCTTATTTCTGTACTTTTCTCAGATTTTTCTAAGATTTTTATTTCAGCAGATCAGCACAGTGCTCAAACAATGGATTTTTGGCACAAACACTAAAACTAAAAACTCTTTGGGACTTGAATAATACTACAAAAAGAAGACTTTGCCTCCCACTGCCAGCAGCTTACATACCGGAGACAGGAAAACAACTCCCTACATTCAAACAGAAGAGAGAGAAAATGCCTCCTGTTGAATATACTTGTTGCATGAACTGCTGCAAACTTCTACAAAGGATTGTGGTTCTTGAAACAAAGTTACTTGCTGGACTTCCGAAACAGACGGAACACTCAGCAGACCGTCGTCATGGACCCTCTCAGCATACAGCCGGTGAGTCCCATGAATCTTCTGAATCTCAACAGTTTTATACCAAGTGTAGAGGAACAAGCCGAAACTGATCGGCACACTAATAGATGGCAGAAACAGGGAGCGAGACCCAAAGGAACACGAGACATCAGATTGTCACGAGTTTCTCGTATTGCTGCTGTAGCATCCTCTACCCCAGATTCGACTATGACAAGTCTTGTGAATACTGGTATTCTACTACCCCCTATACATCTTGAGAACAGATTTGAAGCATTAATGAATGCGGGTGAGGAATCCCCAAATGTGATTAAACATGGATCGGATCAGCCAGCAGCCAACACCGCTACTAACAGGCGCTCAAGGTCGAGCAGACAGCGGCATTCAGCTCAGAGCGCAGTCGAGCCCAGGACTCTGATAGTGGGTGACTCTATTATCAGAAACATCAGTAGCAGGACTACAACAACATGCTGCCTTCCTCAAGCAACGGTTTCTGATGTGAACAAGGAACTTCAGAACCATTCTGATGAAGCACAAGACTGCAAATCGAATCATCATCCATGTGGGGAAGAATGATATTCGGAAAGAGCAGTCAGAACTCCTTAAGAAGGACTTCAGTGAACTCTTTCAAACACTTTGAAGACTCAAAGTTCAGTCGTTTATCAGTGGACCACTTCCAGCAAGGGGAACAAATATATTTTCACAGTTGCTTGGGCTGAACAGATGGCTACAAAGATCTTGCAATATAAAAAGAGTGAATTTCATTGACAACTTCAATCTTTTCTGGGGCCATAGACAACTGTTTAAACCGGATGGCCTCCACCTTAACAAACTTGGAGCTAGAGTGCTTAAGTCAATATCTACTTCTGCTTACGCCATTCTTCAGCAGAGTATGTCAATTCATTCAGCACACACACACCAGGTCCGAGTCATCATGTGGTTGACATATCCCACAAGGACACCATCCAGCCACAACAAGCACTGCTGATGGACACTATCCCGGCTGAGCCCTGCCCACAGAGCTCCTCACAGACAGATTGTGATGTATCAAAACAGATACAAGACTCAGCACCCAAGGATGACCTTCTGGAAAACAGCCAGGGAAGCCAGGGAAGCCAGGACAACATATCACAGTCACTGGAAACCCCAGAGACACAGCCCTGCTCACCGGATACATTATCCCTCTCTCCAGCATCTCCACTTCTGTGCTTCTCACAGAAAATGGAGGAACTGTTGTATGCTGGGACAAAACTCTCTCACTCATTTGCTGCAAGCCCGCAAATATCACCAAAAAAACGGCGGGCCCCCCAAACACCAAAGCCTGTGGGCCCTGCTCCTGTGAGAGCTCTCCGACCGCTGCCACAACGCCAGGGCCTAAACCCTTCATCTGCTGTAGGTGAACAAAAAACAACTGATAGCAGCTCTCAGTGATATGTGCCGGGTCCCCGCTATAATAGCAGCAACATTCACAAGTGTTTACAGAACAAGCGGGAACCCAGTGTGCCTGTAGCTTTCTCTATTTCAGTTTTATCACGTGATAGAAAGTCTAAGGTCTTTTCAAGCTCAAGGGCAAACTTATCTAATCTGCGGCCTATAATGCATCAAACTAAGATTGATGTAAAGACACAAAGTACTGCCATCAAGTTAGCATTTTTAAACATTCGCTCACTAAAAAATAAATCATTTCTAATCAATGATTTTATAACCACAAACAATCTGGATTTTATGTTTCTAAATGAAACATGGCTGCAGTGCAACAGTCCTCAATGAAGCAGCCCCTCCTAACTTTACTTGTGTGCAGGACTGTTAGGAGAGGTGGAGGTGTAGCTGCTCTATTTAAAGATATCTATCAATGCAAGCAAATGTCATTTGGTCAGTACTTGTCTTTTGAATATCTAGGGATTGTGCTGTAAGGTGCTCCACGCATTCTGTTTATCATTATTTACAAGCCTCCAAAATACTCTCCAGCCTTTGTTGAAAAGGTCACAGAAATGCTATCAATGATTTCCTCAGAGTTTGACTGTTTTGCTATTGCAGGGCATTTTAACATTCATATAGATAATGCAGAAAACAAAAATTACAAAAGAAATGATAATGGTTCTAAACACTTTTGACCTGGATTCAGCATGTGCATGGACCCACACACAAAGGTGGACACACTCTAGATTTAATCATCAGTAGGGGTCTAAACATTTCATCCATTGTTATTAATGACGTAGCACTATCTGATCACTTCTGTATTTTCTTTGATATATTGATCTCTGCTACCACTGAATCTAGATCTGTCTCTGTCAGAAGGAGATGCATTAACGAGAACACTAGTGTGTGGTTTATGGAGGCTATATCTCTAACACCAAGCATTTCTGCAGACTCTGTTGATATTCTCCTTGATTCCTTTAACTCAAAAGTTAAGAATGTTATTGATGATATTGCTCCAATAATAGTCAGTAAGAAAACAAACAGACAGATATCAGTTTGGAGAAGATCAACAGCAGTTCAGACTATGAAAAGACAATGCAGAAAAGCCGAGCGGATGTGGCGGAAGACGAAACTTGAAATTCACTATAGCATCTATAAAGACAGCCTTCATGCTTTTAATGTAAAACTAGCCACAGCTAGACAAAAATTCTTCTCAAACCTTATAAACAGTAACTTAAACAACACTCGTACTCTTTTTGCCACTTTCGAGAGACTGACAAACCCCCCAAGTCAGATTCCCAGTGAAATGCTCTCAGACAGCAAATGCAATGAGTTTGCTTCCTTTCCTGAGAAGATCATCAATATCAGGAAGGCGATTAGCACATCCTCAAGTAATGCAGAGGTCAGACAGATCTGGACACAATATCAAAAAGATACTATGTCTATTTTTGAAGCAATTGATAGCAGAATTTTGGAAGAAATAGTGCAGCACCTAAAATCGTCAACCTGCTATCTTGACACACTTCCCACATCTTTTTTCAAAAGTGTGCTTAACTGTTTAGAAGCAAATCTCTTAGAAGTGGTGAACGCCTCACTTCTTTCTGGGACATTACCAAACTCCCTGAAAACTGCAGTTGTTAAGCCCCTCCTGAAAAAGAGCAATCTTGATAACACCATTTTGAGCAATTATAGACCAATATCTAATCTTCCTTTTATGGGCAAAATTATAGAAAAGGTAGTGTTTAATCAACTGAACAAATACGTATACTCAAATGATTCCTGGACAATTTTCAATCTGGTTTCCGACTGCATCACAGCACAGAGACAGCGCTCATTAAGATAATAAATGATATTTGCTTAAATTCTGATTCTGGCAAAATATCAGTGCTGGTATTGCTAGATCTCAGTGCTGCGTTTGACACTGTCGATCATAAAATACTACTAGAAAGACTGGAAAACTGGGTCGGGCTTTCTGGGATGGTACTCAAATGGTTCAGGTCATACTTAGAAGGGAGAGGTTATTATGTGAGTCTAGGAGAGCATAAGTCTAAGTGGACGTCCATGACATGCGGAGTCCCACAAGGCTCAATTCTGGCACCACTCTTGTTTAGCCTGTATATGCTCCCACGAAGTCAGATAATGAGAAAGAACCAAATTGCCTATCACAGCTATGCTGATGATACACAGATTTACCTAGCCTTATCGCCAAATGACTACAGCCCCATTGACTCCCTCTGCCAATGCACTGATGAAATTAATAGTTGGATGTGCCGGACCTTTCTTCAGTTAAACAAGGAAAAAACTGAAGTTCTTGCATTTGGAAACAAAGATGAAGTTTTCATGGTGAATGCATACCTTGACTCTAGGGGTCAAACAACTAAAAATCAAGTCAGGAATCTTGGTGTGATTCTGGAGACAGACCTAAGTTTCAGTAGTCATGTCAAAGCAGTAACTAAATCAGCATACTATCATCTAAAAAACATTGCAAGAATTAGATGTTTTGTTTCCAGTCAAGACTTAGAGAAACTTGTTCATGCCTTTATCACCAGCAGGGTGGACTACTGTAATGGTCTCCTCACCGGCCTTCCCACTAAGACCATTAGACAGCTGCAGCTCATCCAGAACGCTGCAGCCAGGATTCTGACTAGAACCAGAAAATCTGAGCATATCAGTCCGCCTTTAGTTACTATGCCGCCCACAGTTGGAATCAGCTTCCAGAAGAGATCAGATGTGCTAAAAGATTAGTCACATTTAAATCTAGACTCAAAGACTCATCTGTTTAGCTGTGCATTTGTTGAATGAGCACTGTGCGATGTCCGAATTGATTGCACTGTATTTTACATATTCACTGTATTTTATATAAAATCATTTTCTATTTTTAACTGTTTTAAATTCATTTTAAATAAATCAATTTTTAAATCATTTCCAATGTTTTAAAATTGCTTGTTTTATGTTTTTTTTTTAAATACTTGTTTTATTTTTTGTTATTATTTTTCTTCATGATTATTTTACCTTCTTTTATGTAAAGCACTTTGAATTACCACTGTGTACGAAATGTGCTATATAAATAAACTTGCCTTGCCTTGCCTTGCCTTATCTGTATGATCAAAACTTAAAGTGTAATTTAAGTTCTTTTCGGGGTTATCAGGAGAAGATGCCTCAACACGCGTATACTCTGGGATCGACTCCAGAGGGTTAACTTTGATAAAGAATATCTCTTTGGATTTGAGACTTTAGTCTTTGCAACTTCACAGACCTTCTTTATGCACCAAGAGCTTGTAACACTCCAATGAGAAAGGAAAAATTGAAATCGCATCATATGACCCCTTTAATATTATTAACATATTTGCATATTCTGCAAGGGGTATGTAAACTTATGAGCACAACGACTAGCACAACGAGCTACATTGCTCAAGCCACAAAAACAGATTGGATAGTTTGCCAGATCTTTGTGCTTTCGTTTGAGGATATTTAGCACCGTTTAGAACCGGGCCTGGGCTGACATCAGGGATTCCATGACTAACAATTTTGGTGGTGGTGGGGGGAGGGGGGTTCAATTGTGTGCATCATGAAATTAATGTAATTTACACAATCGTTCAAAGGTTACATTTAAATTATGTCAGTTATTTTATGAAAACAAAAGTAAAGAATAAAATTAAAATCTCAGTCTTTCTTAAGTGTTACAGTCTCTTCTTCAGCTCCTCGAACAAGAACGGTTTGTAAAAACTTCTACTTTCCTTAATAAAAGAGAAAGCAAACTCAACTGGGAGATTAAGATCAACTTAAAGATGGAGTTCCTCATCAAAGAACAATGTCAAAAAGTTTTATTCTTGTATGCCATTTTATTTTGTGATATAAATGATATCAGTGTGCTTTCCAATAAATTTTATATTTTTCAATTGTCTTATAATGCATGTGTGTCACTTGTAATCTACTGGTTTTGAAGATGAAGATAAACTATTACTCACTGTGAAAACTTTAGATAATGTTTCTTCGTCAAGTCACTTGTAATGTCTGGTTAGAACAGATTTATACAGATGATATTTTACTGCTTGATGCGTTATTGTGTCACATTTGGTGAGGATGCAGCATCAGATCTGAGAGTGCTGGATCTGAAGATGATCTACTAACTGTGATTGTTTTTTGTATGACTGTGTAGAGCAGAAGATTGATTGAAACACTTCCCACATGCAGTGCAGTGATACGGTTTCTATCCAGTGTGGATGCTCTCATGTTTTTTCAGACTCACTGAATGATTGAATCTCTTGTCACAGTGTAAACACTTGTAAGGTTTCTCTCCAGTGTGAATCCTCTCATGTGTTTTCAGACTTGATGACACACTGAATCTCATGTCACAGTGTGAACACTTAAAAGGTTTCTCTCCAGTGTGGATCCTCTCGTGTTTTTTCAGATTTGCTGACTGACTGAATGTCTTGCCACAGTGTGAACACTTGTAAGGTTTCTCTCCAGTGTGAATCCTCTCATGTGTTTTCAGACTTGATGACATACTGAATGTCTTGTCACAGTGTGAACACTTGTAAGGTTTCTCTCCAGTGTGAATCCTCTCATGTGATTTCAGACTTGATGACACATTGAATCTCTTGTCACAGTGTGAACACTTGTAAGGTTTCTCTCCAGTGTGAATCCTCTGGTGCTTTTTTAAACACTTCGCTGAAGTATAAGTCTTCTCACACCCAAAGCACACATACTCTCTCACACCAGTATGTATTTTCTGATGTAATTTTAAACTTTGTAGTAATGAAAAACTCTTTCCACACAAATAACATGAATGTGGTTTCTCCTTTGTATGAACTTTTAGGTGTGTAGTCAGGTTTGTAGCCCACAAAAATGTTTTTCCGCACTGACCACATGAGTATAGCTTCTCTCTAGTGTGGATGTTCATGTGCTCCTTAAGTTTTGATAATTGTGAGAAACTCTTCCCGCATTGATCACATGTGTAAGGTTTCTCTCCAGTGTGGATGTTCATATGATGCTTAAGTTTTGATGATTTTGAGAAACTCTTCCCGCACTGAACACACGTGAATGGTTTCTCTCCAGTGTGGATGTTCATATGATGCATAAGTTTTGCTGATTGTGAGAAACTCTTCCCACACTGAACACAAATGAATGGTTTCTCTCCAGAATGTTTTATCTCGTGTTTTTTTAGGTGATCTGACTGACTGAATCTCTTGTCACAGTGTGAACACTTGTATAGCTTCTCTCCAGAGTGAATTATATCGTGTTTTTTCAGGCGATCTGACCGACTGAATCTCTTGTCACAGTGTGAACACTTGTATGGTTTCTTTTCAGAGTGATTTATCTCGTGTCTTTTCAGGTGATCTGATCGCTTGAATCTCTTGTCACAGTGTGAACACTTGTATGGTTTCTCTCCGGTATGAAGTCTCATGTGAACATCAAGATTAAATTTGGATGTCAATCTCTTTCCACACTGAGTGCAGGTGAAAGATTTATTGGCTCTTGTTTTCCTTAATATGAGCTGTTTGCTTTGACAGCACTTCAAAGGTTTTTCTCCAAAGGTTTTGAAGTGATTTTTTCTCTGAACTTTGAAGTGCTCAACTTCACTCAACTCTTCATTGTCCTCATTTTCTTCAATCAACTCTGAAATAAAAGCAAAACAGTTATGTTGTCAGTAACTCATAAAAAAAGGTTTAAAGACAACAAATTGAACCCTGATGTAACAGCAGAAAGTAGAGTATACAAAATTTTGATAATTTTGCGAGAGTGTCTGGCTGCAGACTTGCACTTGCACTCTCAGACACTTGCGCTTCCGCTAGTGACATCACTTGCAGGCTTTATTTTATATTTTATTATATTTATTTATTATTCTTTGTTTGAATTTCTTAACATTTTACAACAGCAGCCAGGTGATGTAGACAAGAAAAAAGTGTTGGCAACACACACAAGTTCAATTTCCACAGAGGTCAACGGTGGGGTAGTGGCTATTGTTTTTTTTTTTGTTTTTGTGTGTTTTATAAGTAAATGAGATGATTGACTTGGAATGACTGTGTCTTTTTTGGGGGGGGTTGGAATGACTAAATAAAATAAAATAAAAAGTACAATGGATAGAGTACAATTTTCACAATTCAACATCAAGTACCCCATAATTAGAAAAACCCACAAAAAACCCACAATGTTCAAGTTTAAAGGGAGAAAAATTTTCAAATTCATGAGATAAATTGTAAAGTTCAGGTTAAGTCATAAATGTTCAAGTTGGGAGATGTTTTTTTGAGTTAATTTGTAAATTTTCAGGTTTAGTTATATGTGTTGGAGTTTTTTTTGTTGTGGTGGAGTGATTTATTTAATGTTTGGGTGAAGTATTTATTTTTTGGATTCGGGCGCCAGACTTTTGGCCTGTCACCAAATAAATTTAAAAAAATAGTGATAACGCAGGGAGATTTTAAACCACAGTTACAAAGAAAAACTGCATGAATTTTTTGCTCATTATATGATTGAAGACAAACAACAGTTTGCAGTTTGAAATAACTTTTCTTCATACAGCAAATCAAAGACCCATATAAACAGAGAGACAAAAAAACAAACGAAATGACAATTGCAAACGACAAGGTTTTCATACAAGCATAACTAAATGAACTGAGTAGCCCTCTTGACGGCGTTTTCCCAACACAAAGTAAACAAGATCAGCAGATCCGAGGCATTCTCTCCATGACTGGCAGGGAAAAGTTCTTTGGAAGGCAGCGTTTTCTCCGGAGTAGCAAAACCCAATCGAATGGCGATCTTGGGAGTTCCTTCAGCAGGTCGTATCACTCTCTGCAGCCGGTGGATCTATAATGTCCACACTCACCCCGACCAAAATACAGCGTGTGTCTTACTCCTGCCGATCAACTCCTCATGTGAGGCTCACATCCTTTGTGTGGCTTGCTCAACTGCCTCTTGGAGTCCGTGTTTACCATTTCCCCCTTTTTTCCCATCAATTCTTCCTTTTTATAATTTCAGCTTAATTGTTTTCATCCCGATATGGGCTTCCCGAGATTTTTTTTGCCCCTTTTTTCCCATCAATTCTTCCTTTTTATAATTTTCAAAAGCTACTCAAAATTCCAAGGACAAAGTTGAGACAGAAAAGGGATTGTGTTTGCAGTAGTAGCACCAAGCCTTTGAATAATTTACCTTTACAAGTCAGGGATGCTGACTCTGTACATATTTTTAAGGTACAGTAATTCTTCTCACTGATCATTATTATTACTATTCTTTTAAGTGTTTTTATATTATTATTATAATCTATATATTGAGATGATGTGAAGCACACTGGTCAACATGTGTTATTTTAAAGTGCCTCTATTATGGGTTATGAAAGGTTCATATTTTGGTTTTGGGAGTCTCCCATAACAGGTTGACATGCATGCAAGGTCAAAAAACACTTTCATTGTCGTCTTATAGCATTAATTTTTACCCAACTTGCTCAATGACTCCCAAACACTTTCACAGCACTTTCAGATTTAAAACCTCACAGGATGTTTTCATTCACTAAAGCCCCTTTTAAAGTTGTTGTTGGTGTTTTTAATTTGTTTGTTCGCCTTCTGTGTGAATGCAAACATGCCCCGGGATTGATTCCGGGATCGATCCTGGGTTGGGGACCTGGTAACATTGCCGGGTTCAGTCCCAGAACGAGCAATGTGTGGACAAAAGCCAGAACCAATGCCGCACGTTATCATGCAACTTTTTTTACCAGGTGTTTTGAAGGCAGATCAACGTTCGTGCCAAAAAAAATGTGCAAACTGTAATGAAGCAGAGATCAGTTAGTTCCAAAAAACCCACCCTTTAAATATCTCAACAAATTAGAATGCTTCATAAGACCAATAATAATGATAACTAGATAAAAAAAGTTTGTCAAGACAAACTTTAAGTTGGCTTGAGAAAGCCTGAACAGTGAGTTTGAAGTTTTTAAAGTGTTTAAGAAGTTACTAAAGCAAGTGATTAGCATATTGCAAGCATTACTAGCAAGTGACTAGCATGTCATTAGCATGATTAGCAAAGTGTTTCTAGCATGATAAGCTAGTTACTAGCATTTTGCTAGTATGATTAGGAAGTTACTAGCAGTCATTAGCATGATAAGCTAGTTACTAGCATTTTGCTAGTATGATTAGGAAGTTACTAGCATGTCACTAGAATGTTTCTAGCATGATTAGCAAGTGACTAGCATGTCACTAGAATGTTTCTAGCATGATTAGAAAGTGACTAACATGTCACTAGCATGTTTCTAGCTTGATTAGCATGTGACTAGCATGTTTCTAGCATGATTAGCATGTTTCTAGCATGTTCGTAGCATGATTAGCAAAGTTACTAGCATGTCACTAGCATGTTTCTAGCATGATTAGCATGTTCCTAGCATCTTGTTACCATGATTAGCAAGTGACTAGCATGTTTCTAGCATGATTAGCATGTTCCTAGCATGATTAGCAAGTGACTAGCATGTCGCTAGCATGATTAGTATGTTACTAGCATGATTAGCAAGTGACTAGCATGTCGCTAGCATGATTAGCAAGTTACTAGCATTTGCTAGCAGCATGATTAGCTTCCTAGCATGATTAGCAAGTGACTAGCATGTCGCTAGCATGATTAGTATGTTACTAGCATGATTAGCAAGTGACTAGCATGTCGCTAGCATGATTAGCAAGTTACTAGCATTTGCTAGCATGTTGTTAGCACGATAAGCATGTTAGTAGCACGATTAGGATGTTACTAGCATGTTCCTAGCATGATTAGCAAGTGACTAGCATGTCATCAACATGATTAGCAAGATACTAGCATGTCGCTAGCATGATTAGCATGTGACTAGCATGTTTCTAGCATGTTCGTAGAATGATTAGCAAAGTTATTAGCATGTCGCTAACATGTTTCTAGCATGATTAGCATGTTACTAGCATGTTACTAGCATGATTAGCAAGTGACTAGCATGTCACTAGCATGATTAGCAAGTTACTAGCATGATGCTAACACGATAAGCATTTTACTAGCATGTTTCTAGCAGGATTAGCATGTTACTAGCATGTTCCTAGCACGATTAGCAAGTGACTAGCATGTCGTTAGCATGATTAGCAAGTTACTAGCATGTCTCTAGCATGATTAGCAAGTGACTAGCATGTCTCAGGAATTGTTTTTTATTTGTTTGTTATTGTTAGCAAGTTAGTCAACATGATTAGCAAGATACTAGCATGTTGTTAGCATGATAAGCATGTGACTAGCACACATGATAGATAGATAGATAGATAGATAGATAGAAACAGTCAGATGATAGATGGATAGATAGATAGAAACAGTCAGATGATAGATAGAGATCGATAGATAGATCGATAGATAGAAACAGTCAGATGATAGATAGATAGATAGATAGATAGATAGAAACAGTCAGATGATAGATAGATAGATAGATAGATAGATAGATAGATGTATGGTGATATAGAAACAGTCAGATGATAGATAGATAGATAGATAGATAGATAGATAGATAGATAGAAATAAAAAGTCAGATGATAGATAGATAGATAGATAGATAGATAGATAGATAGATAGATAGATATAAACAGTCAGATGATAGATAGATAGATAGATAGATAGATATAAACAGTCAGATGATAGATAGATAGATAGATAGAAACAGTCAGATGATAGATAGATAGATAGATAGAAACAGTCAGATAATAGATAGATAGATAGATAGATAGATAGAAACAGTCAGATAATAGATAGATAGATAGATAGATAGATAGATAGATAGATAGATAGATAGATATAGTCAAATGATAGATAGATAGATAGATAGATAGATAGATAGAAACAGTCAGATGATAGATAGATAGATAGATAGATAGATAGATAGATAGATAGATGTCTGACAGACTCTGACATTGTCTGTGATTCAGGAGTGGCTTAACAAGAGGAATACAACAACTGTAGCCAAATTCATTGACACATCTGTGTGTGGTGGCTCTTGATGCCTTGACCCCAGCCTCAGTCCGTTCCTTGTGAAGTTCACTCAAATTCTTTAATCGATTTTAAAGAATAAGGCTGCGGTTCTCTCGGATGGATGTGCATCTTTTTCATCCACACTTTTTTCTTCCACTCAACTTTCTGTTAACAGTTAAGTAGTTTAAGTCTTTGGTTCTTTTAATTGTGATGATTTTGGCTCACATTTAACAAAAACCCACCAATTCTTTCAACAAATTAGAATACTTCATAAGACCAATAAAAAAAATAAAAATAAAAAAAAAACATTTTTAGAGAATTGTTTTAATTATGTTGATTTACTGTACATGGACTGAATACTTGTTAGGGGCTCCTTTTGCTTTAATTACTGCCTCAACTCGGCGTGGCATGGAAGGGATCAGTTTGTGGCACTGCTGAGGTGTTATGGAAGCCCAGGTTTCTTTCACAGTGGCCTTCAGCTCATCTGCATTGTTTGGTCTCTTGTTTCTCATTTTCCTCTTGACAATACTCCATAGATTCTTTCTGGGGTTCAGGTCTGGTGAGTTTGCTGGCCAGTCAAGCACACAAACACCATGGTCATTCAAGCAACTTTTGGTGCTTTTGGCAGTGTGGGCAGGTGCCAAATTCTGCTTGAAAATTAAAATCAACATCTTCAAAAAGCTGGTCAGCAGAAGGAAGCATGAAGTGCTCCAAAATTTCTTGGTAAACAGGTGCAGTGACTTTGGTTTTCAAAAAACACAATGGACCAACACCAGCAGATGACATTGCACCCCAAATCATCACAGACTGTGAAAACTTAACACTGAGGGACTTCAAGCAACTTGGGCTATGAGCTTTCCACCCTTCCTCCAGACTCTAGGACCTTGGTTTCCAAATGAAATACAAAACTTGCCTTCATCTGAAAAGAGGACTTTGAACCACAGTCCAGTTCTTCTCCTTAGCCCAGGTAAGACGCCTCTGACGCTGTCTGTGGTTCAGCAAATTCCTTGACACATCTGTGTGTGGTGGCTCTTGATGCCTTGACCCCAGTCTCAGTCCATTCCTTGTGAAGTTCACTCAAATTCTTTAATAGATTTCGCTTGACAATCCTCATAAGGCTGCGGTTCTCTCTGTTGGTTGTGCATGTTTTTCTTCCACACTTTTTCCTTCCACTCAACTTACTGTTAACATGCTTGGATACAGCACTCTGTGAACAGCCAGCTTCTTTGGCAATGAATGTTTGTGGCTTACTCTCCTTGTGAAGAATCAGAATCAGAATGAGCTTTATTGCCAGGTATGTTTACACATACAAGGAATTTGTTTTCTAAAACAGAAGCTCCGCAGTGCAACAGAATGACAGCGACAGAACAAAAAACACACAATAAAAGAATAAAAAATACAAAAAATACAAATAAGCAGGTAAGGAATGACAATATACAAATTGACAATTGTATGGCAGATATATTACAATGAGCAGTTATGTATGTACAGGTATATTATGTGCAAATCTTGTGGCACCATCTAAGCCCCGAACGGTGAGTGTCAGTACCCGCGTCACTACCTCTTCCTCGAGCATAAGGTTGCCGGTTATCATAACTGTTAATGATGATGCTATTTCCACTACTACACTATTAGATTCTGGGGCAGCTGGTAACTTTGTGTCACATGGATTTGCCCTGCAACATAAAATCAAACTCACCCCTTGTGATCTTCCTTTGGCAGTGGAGGCGCTAGATGGACGACCCATCGAAGAGGGGAAAGTTTTATCTGTCACAGAGGAGGTCAAACTACAAATAAGAACCCTTCATTCTGAGCACATCAAGTTCTACGTCATCCCTTCACCCAATCACTCTGTCATTCTAGGACTACCCTGGCTGCGCAGACACACTCCACACATCTCCTGAAGGGAGGGGCAAATCACTCAATGGGACACTACCTATCAGAATCACTGCCTAGCGAGGATCACACGGACGCCCCTTCCTGACTCTTCTCTACCTGTTCAGAACACGGAGAAAGTAAGTCTGCCCACCGAATATGCAGACCTAGCAGAAGCCTTCAGTACGAGGAAAGCATCACAGCTCCCAGCCCACCGGTCAGATTAAGCCATCGATCTGATGCCCGGCCCCACTCCTCCTAAGGGGAGGATCTTCCCGTTATCACAACCAGAATCAGAAGCTATGAAAACTTACATCGAAGAAGAACTGGCCAAAGGATTCATTAGACCCTCGACGTCTCCTGCCTCGGCCGGGTTCTTCTTTGTAAAGAAGAAAGACAGAGGACTGAGGCCGGGCATCGATTACCGCGGCCTTAATGACATCACTGTTAAGTTCCGTTAACCCCTGCCATTGGTCCCAGCAGTGCTAGAACAGCTCCGCCAGGCTAAATACTACACTAAACTGGATCTGCGCAATGCTTACAGGCGTCGCAACAGGCCTTCGATGCACTAAGGACTCGGTTCACTTCAGCGCCCATCCTCCGACATCTGGATCCAGACCGTCCATTCATTGTCGAGGTCCACGCTTCGAACACCGGGGTAGGCGCTATTCTTTCTCAACGTCACGGATCACCAGCAAAGTTATATCCCTGTGCCTTCTTTTCTCGCAAATTAACGGCAGCAGAACGGAACTATGATGTGAGCAATCGTGAACTTCTGGCCATGAAATTAACACTAGAGGAATGGCGCCACTGGCTGGAGGGAGCATCACACCCATTTATAGTTCTCACCGACCACAAGAATCTCGAATATCTCCGCTCGGCCAAATGACTAAACCCCAGACAAGCAAGGTGGGCGTTATTCTTCACAAGATTTCAGTTCACTGTAACGTATAGACCTGGTTCAAAAAATACCAATACCAATGAAGAAATGGTCTGCTCAATCATCAATGACAGTATTCTTCCCGCGAAACTTCTCATTGCCCCTGTGCAGTGGGACATCATGACTGAAATAAAGAACCTGAATCTTCAGAACCCGCCACCTCCTGAATGTCCCGCAAATCTCACCTATGTTCCAGAATCCCTACGAGAATGCCTATTAACCCAGGTACATGTTCCACCCAGTTCAGGACACCCCGGAATCACTGCCACAGCGCATCTGCTCAAGAACCAATTCTGGTGGCCCACTCTGTTAATTGATAAAACCAAATTCGTCCAGAACTGCACCATCTGCAACACGTCTAAAACCCCCAGACAACTACCAGCAGGACTGTTACAACCACTGCCCACACCACAACGCCCATGGTCTCACATCGCCATCAACTTCATCACTGACCTTCCCAACTCACAAGGTAATATTACTATACTCACTATTATAGATCGATTTTCCAAAGCCTGCCGTCTAATTCCCCTGCCGAAACTTTCCACCTCCTTTGAAATAGCTGAACTAATGTGCAATTATGTATTACGTTTCTACGGTTTACCTGAGGACATTGTCTCGGACCGGGGTCCTCAGTTCACCTCAAGAGTATGGACTGCCTTCTTCAAACATCTGAACGTGAACATCAGCCTCACATCTGGCTACCATCCTCAGTCCAACAGACAGAATGAACGCCTGAATCAGGAAATTATTCGGTTCCTACGATCCTATTGCCAACGACGACAAGCGGACTGGAGCAGGTACTTATTTTGGGCGGAGTATGCACAGAATTCTCTCATGAAACCAGCCACGGGGGAGACCCCCTTTAAATGCATGCTGGGTTTCCAACCACCCTTGTTCCCCTGGGCTGGTGAGCCCACCGACCTCCCGTCAGTCACAGATTGGTTGCAACGCAGTGAGGAGGTCTGGGACCGAGCTCATACCCACTTACTACATGCCGTAAGAAGACAGGAACAGCAGGCTAACCAACACCGACGCCTCAGCCCCGCATACATCCCAGGACAGTGGGTCTGGCTCTCCACAAAAGATCTACACCTCAGACTGCCATGCAAAAAACTCAGTCCCAGGTATGTCGGTCCATTCAAAATCTTAAGACAAATAACTCCAGTTTTGTTCCGTTTAGATCTGCCCACTAATTACCGTATCTCTCCAACATTCCATGTATCACTTCTAAAACTCGCTGGTGGTCCGGGAGGAGAGCCGGAGGAGGGAGCCAGACTGCAGAATCCCCCGCCATTTCTCGGGAGGAGAGCCGGAGGAGGGAGCCAGACTGCAGTTTCTTGACTCCAGGCACCGGGGTGGCACTCTCCAGTATCTGGCCGATTGGGAGGGGTACGGACCGGAGGAGCATCCTTGGGTCAAAGCTGGAGATATCCTTGACCCCACACTCACAGGGGAGTTTCATCGGATGCATCCGGAAAAACCGGCCCCTCGACATTGTGGTAGACCCCAGCGTCGTTTGCTTTCTCGCATCAGGAGCCGCTTGCAGGGGGAGGGCTCTGTTACAAAGGAGGCTCCCATACTGCCTCCTTCCCACCACCAGAGGGAACTCTCACCTGAATATTGAGTTGTAGTTCCCATCGTGGTTCATCCCTGGGACTGATTGTGCACACACACACACACACCTGCATCTAATTACACACACCTGCAGCTAATATACACACACTTATAAGCAGCTCACTCACTCCTACTCACTGCGAAGTCTTGATTTGCCCCGGCTGTCACTACTGAGCGTTTAATCTGCAAATGGATCCCGCCTCTGCTGATGCTTCACAACAGTATCAATTAATAAGTCCAGTAGGTTGGCTGAAGTTAGGTGATGAGAAGGAACCATTTTGAGTCCAAGGATCTTTTGAAAAGTCAAGGCCGAAGGCCTGGCAATCTTTTGTGAATGAAAAGTAAGTGCTCTAGCTCACATCCTCAGAATCTAACCGACCCACAGACTGCCTGAGCTATGTGTTGGGGCCCACCGAGACATGCCCGCACCAGCTCAGGCTCTCCACATGGACAGAGAAGACTTAGCAGAAGAAGAAGAATCTGTGTGGAACTGTGCGTGAGCCTTTTAAAGTCTGAGAAGATTCATGGCTCTCAGGATGGGCTTGTCCAATGGGAAAGGTTGAAATTCCAAGTGGGAGGTTGGAAATACTGGAGAGTTTTACAACCCTTTGTGTGAAAGCATGGTAATTTGCATATGTAACTGGATCAGAAGTTGATATACAAACTAGTAAAGATTCTAAGAACACTAATATGTTGCATAGGTATCAACATATAATATATCCTCTAAATTAGATCATCCAAAGAAAAAAAATCATAGAGACCAAACATGGTATATGTAAGGTTACATGAATGTGTAAGTGTTTCTATCATAAGCATGAATTTAAAACAGTTAAAAATAGAAAATGATTTTCATAAAATACAGTGCAATCAGTTCAGACATCGCACAGTGCTCATTCAATAAATGCACAGCTAAACAGATGAGTTTTGAGTCTAAATTTAAAAGTGGCTTGGTTTTAGCACATCTGATCTCTTCTGGAAGCTGATTCCAACTGCGGGCAGCATAATAACTAAAAGCGGACTCCCCTTGTTTTTTGTGAACCCTTGGTATTTCTAACCCACTCAATTGTTAGGTTTATATTTAGTGAGCATATCTGCAATGTATTTCGGTCCTAGGTCATGTGATTTATAAAAGTACTTTAAAATCAATCCTAAATGTAACTGGAAGCCAGTGTAAGGACCTGAGGACTGGTGTGATATGCTCAGATTTTCTGGTTGTAGTCAGAATCCTGGCACAAGCGTTCTGGATGACCTGCAGCTGTCTAATGGTCTTAGTGGGAAGGCCGGTGAGGAGGCCATTACAACAGTCCACCCTGCTGGTGATGAAGGCATGAACAAGTTTCTCCAAGTCTTGACTGGAAACAAAATATCTAATTCTTGCAATGTTTTTTAGATGATAGTATGCTGATTTAGTTACTGCTTTGACGACTACTGAAACTAAGGTCTGTATCCAGAATCACACCAAGATTCCTGACTTGATTTTTAGTTGTTTGACCCCTAGAGTCAAGGTATGCATTCACCTTGAGAACGTCATCTTTGTTTCCAAATGCAATGACTTTTTTCCCTTGTTTAACTGAAGAAAGTTCTGGCTCATCCAACTGTTAATTTCATCAATGCATTGGCAGAGGGAGTCAATGGGGCTGTAGTAATTTGCCAATTAGGCTAGGTAAATCTGGGTATCGTCAGCATAGCTGTGATAGGCAATTTAGTTCTTTCTCATTATCTGACTTAGTGAGAGCATATACAGGCTAAACAAGAGCGGTGCAAGAATTGAGCCTTGTGGGACTCCGCATGTCATGGACATCCACTTAGACTTATGCTCTCCTATACTCACATAATAACCTCTCCGTTCTAAGTATGACCTGAACCATTTGAGTACCATCCCAGAAAGCCCGACCCAGTTTTACAGTCTCTCTGGTAGTATGTTATGATCGACAGTGTCAAATGCAGCACTGAGATCTAGTTATACCAGCACTGATATTTTACCAGAATCAGAATTTAAGCAAATATCATTTATTATCTTAATTAGCGCTGTCTCTGTGCTGAGATGCGGTCGGAAACCAGATTGAAAATTTACCAGGTATCCATATTTGTTCAGCTGATTAAAAACTACCTTTTCTATAATTTTGCCTATAAAATAAATATTAGATATTGGTCTATAATTGCTCAAAATGGTGTTATCAAGTTTTCAGAAGGGGCTTAACAACTGCAGTTTTCAGGGAGTTTGGAAATGTCCCAGAAAGAAGTGAGGCATTCACCACTTCGAAGAGATACGCTTCTAAACAGTTAAGCACACTTTTGAAAAAAGATGTGGGAAGTGTGTCAAGAAAGCAGGTTGACGATTTTAGGTGCTGCACTATTTCTTCCAAAATGTTTCTATCAATTGCTTCAAAAATAGGCATAGTTTCTTTTTGATATTGCGGACAAATCTGTCTGACCTCTGCATAACTTGAGGATGTGCTAATCGCCTTCCTGATATTAATGATCTTCTCAGAAAGGATGGAATCAAACTCATTTTGCTGTCTGAGAGCATTTAACTGGGAATTTGACTTGGGGGATTTGTCAGTCTCTCAACAGTAGCAAAAAGAGTGCAAGTGTTGTTTTAAGTTACTGTTTATAAGGTTTGAGAAGAAACTCTATCTAGCTGTGGCTAGTTCCACATTGAAAGCATGAAGGCTGTCTTTATAGATGCTATAGTGAATTTCAAGTTTCGTCTTCCTCCACATCCGCTCAGCTTTTCTGCATTGCCTTTTCATACACTGTACTTCTGTTGATTTTCTCCAAGCTGATTTCTGTCTGCTTGTTTTCTTACTGACTATTACAGGAGCAATATCATCAATAACATTCTTAACTTTTGAGTTAAAGGAATCAAGGAGAATATCAACAGAGTCTGCAGAAATGCTTGGTGCTAAAGATATAGCCTCCATAAACCGCACACTAGTGTTCTCGTTAATGCATCTCTTTCTGACAGAGAAAGATCTAGATTCAGTGGTGGCAGAGATCAATATATCAAAGAAAATAAATGATCAGATAGATCTATGTGCTTAACAATGGATGAAATGTTTAGACCCCTACTGATGATTAAATCTAGAGTGTGTCCACCTTGTGTGGGTCCATGCACATGCTGAATCAGGTCAAAAGTGTTTAAAACAGTTATCATTTATTTTGTTTTCTGCATTACCTATGTGAATATTAAAATCCACTGCAATAGCAAAACAGTCAAACTCTGAGGAAATGATTGATAACATTTCTGTGAACTCTCCAACTAAGGCTGGAGAGTATTTTGGAGGCCTGTAAATAATGATAAACAGAATGCGTGGAGCACCTTTCAGCACAATCCCTAGATATTCAAAAGACAAGTACTGACCAAATGACACTTGCTTGCATTGATAGACATCTTTAAATAGAGCAGCTACACCTCCACCTCTCCTAACAGTCCTGCAGACACTCATGAAAGTAAAGTTAGGAGGGGCTGCTTCATTGAGGATTGTTGCACTGCAGCTGTCTTCTAGCCATGTTTCATTTAGAAACATAAAATCCAGATTGTTTGTGGTTATTAAATCGTTGATTAGAAATTATTTATTTTTTAGTGAGCAAATGTTTAAAAATGCTAACTTGATGGCAGTGCTTTGTGTCTTTACAGCAATCTTAGTTTGATGCATAGGCCGCAGATCAGAAGAGTTAGCACTTAAGCTTGAGAAGGTCTTAGACTTTCTATCACGTGATAAAACAGAAATAGAGAAAGCTACAGGCACACTGGGTTCCCGCTTGTTCTGTAAACATTTGTGAATATTGCTGCTATTATACACTGTAGTATATGTTCAGGGTAAGAATATTTCTCAGGTGGCCGCGAAGCTCACTAAATCCATGGATAATATTACAGCTTGGTTAAAACAATCCTGCCTGCAGCTTTATACATCAAATACAGTAGCAATGTTTTTCACAAAGTCCAATAAAAACTTCAGTGTTGAGCCAAATATTTTCGTTTCTGGGGAAAGGCTGCAGATAGTGTCAGAATACAAATATCTGGGGGTTTTGATTGATTCAAAGTTGTCATTTACATCACATGTAAAAAGGGTCTGTAATCGCATCAAATTTAACCTCATGAATTTTAGACACATTCGCCATCAAATGTCCACACAGGCAGCAAAAATGTACATGCACTCTATGATCTTTTCACATATCATGTACTGTCTACCCATATGGTCACAAGCTGGTGTTACATCTCTGAATCCTCTGCAGTCACTTTACAAGCAAACTGTTAAAATTCTGGATAAGAAACCAAATATTTCTCATCATTGTCCAATATTACAAAAACACAGATTACTCAGTTGGGAAAACATGGTCAAATATTCAAATCTATGTCTTCTATACAAAAGTATTAATGGTTTATCATCCCCTCCACTCCAACAGTTTGTTAACGTCCATCTAGCTGATCACAGCAGAACCAGAGGTGCAGCGCGGGGAGATTGTGTCATTCCCTTTAGAAAAAGTGTATTTGGTCATACTTCTTTTTCTGTTCGAGCTGCTACTGAATGGAACCGCATTCCCTTAATCATTAGAAATCAAAACACATATTGTATATTTAAGAACCATTTAAAGAAATGGCTTCTTGAATTTCAGATCTGTCAACATTAACACATTCCTATACCTGCTCCATCCTCTGCTGGCATCTTGCCTTGTGTGTGTGTGTGTGTGTATGTGTCATGTTTTTTTTTGTTTTTTTTTGTTTTGCTGTATTTCGATTGTACTTTTTAACATACTAGGATTTATATAAATGTATTGTATTTTTTTATTGTTATATGTATTCTTACTGTCTTTTAGGGTGACTTTTAACATCTGTCCTGGGACTGCAGATGAAAAATAGCCTTCTGGCTAACTCTGGCATATTGGCAGAAATGTTTATTAATATGCACTGTCCCTGTAATAAATAAATAAATAAAATAAAATAAAATAAATTATAGCAGGAACCTGACACATACCACTGAGAGCTGCTATCAATTGTTTTTGGCTCACCTACAGAAGATGGAGGGTTTGGACCCTGTCGTTGTGGCAGTGGTCAGAGAGCTCTCACAGGAGCAGGTTCCACAGGCTTTGGTGGTTGGGGGGCCCGCCGTTTTTTAGTTGATATCTGGGGGCTTGCAGCAAAAGAGTGTGAGAGTTTGGTCCCAGCATACACCAGTTCCTCCCCTTTTCTGTGAGAAGCATAGAAGTGGAGATGCTGGAGAGAGGGATAATGTGTCTGGTTAGATGGGCTGTGTCTCTGGTGTTTATGTTGGCTGAAATATGTTGTTCTGGCTTCCCTGGCTGTTTTCCAGAGAGTTGTCCTTGAGTGCTGAGTCTTGGAGCTGTTTTGATATTTGCGAGTTGTCGACGAAATTCACTCCTTTTACATTGCAAGATCTTTGTATCCATCTGTTCAGCCCAAGCAACCATGAAAACATATTAGTTCCCCTTGCTGGGAGTGGTGTTCTGGGAGTTCTGACTGCTCTTTCCGAATATCATTCTTCCCCACATGGATATTTCTTTGTCTTTGTATCCTGTGCTTCATCAGAATGTTCCGAAGTTCCTTGTTCACATCAGAGTCCGTTGCTTGATGAAAGCTGCATATTGTTGTCTGCTCGACCTTGAGCACCTGTTAGTAGCGATGTTAGCAGCTGGCTGATCCAATCCATGTTTAATCACATTTGGGGATTCCTCACCCCGACTTCATTAATGCTTCAAATCTGTTCTCAAGATTTATAGGGTGTGGTAGAATACCAGTATTCACAAGACTTGTCAAAGCCGAATCTGGGGTAGAGGATGCTACGGCAGCAATACGAGAAACTCGTGACAATCTGATGTTCCGTGTGCCTTTGGGTCTCGCTCCCTGTTTATGCCATCGATTAGTGTGCTGATCAGTTTCGGCTTGTTCCTCTACACTTGGTACAAGTGACGTGACATACAGCCAAGTATGGTGACCCATACTCAGAATTCTCAACAACAACTCAGTCGTGGTATTGCCGGCCCGAGACTCAAACCCACAACCTCTTTCCGAATATCATTCTTCCCCACATGGAAGGCCACGAGTTCCCCAAAAGTAAAAAATAAGCTGTTGTGATTCACTAGATTCATGGGACTCACCAGCAGTCTGCTGAGTGTTCCGCCTGTTTTGGAAGTCCAGCAAGCAACTTTGTTTCAAGAACCACATTCTTTTGTAGAAGTTTGCAGCAGTTCATGCAACGGACTTAAACCCAATTGAGCATCTCTGGAGAGACCTGAAAATGGCTGTCCACCAACGTTTACCATCCAACCAGAACTGACAGAACTGGAGAGGATCTGCAAGGAGGAATGGCAGAGGATCCCCAAATCCAGGTGTGAAAAACTTGTTGCATCTTTCCCAAATACTTAGGACCAGGTGATATATCAGTTTTTCTTCTTTAATAAATCTGCAAAAATGTCAACAATTCTGTGTTTCTCTGTCAATATGGCGTGCTGTGTGTACATTAATGAGGAAAAAAAAAAGAACTTTAATGATTTTAGCAAATGGCTGCAATATAACAAAGAGTGAAAAATTTAAGGGGGTCTGAATACTTTCCATACCCACTGTGTGTATATATATATATATATATATATATATATATATATATATATATATATATATATATATATATATATATATATATAGCCACTGATATAGATATATAAATAAATATATATACACACAGGTGCTGGTCATATAATAAGAATATCATCAAAAAGTTGATTTATTTCATTAATTTCATTCAAAAAGTGAAACTTGTATATTATATTCATTCATTACACACAGACTGATATATTTCAAATGTTTTTTTTTTTTAATTTTTATGATTATAACTGACAACTAAGGAAAATCACCAAATTATTTATTTTCTCAGAAAATTTTAATATAACTTAAGACCAATACTAAGAAATGATTTTAGAAATCTTGGCCAACTAAAAAGTATAATGAAAAGTATGAGCATGTACAGCACCTCAATACTTAGTTGGGGCTCCTTTTGCCTGAATTACTGCAGCAGTGCGGCGTGGCATGGAGTCGATCAGTCTGTGGCACTGCTCGGGTGTTATGAGAGCCCAGGTTGCTCTGATAGTGGCCTTCAGCTCTTCTGCATTCTTGGGTCTGGCATATCACATCTTCCTCTTCACAATACCCCATAGATTTTCTATGGGGTTAAGGTCAGGCGAGTTTGCTGGCCAATTAAGTACAGGGATACCATGGTCCTTAAACCAGGTACTGGAAGTTTTGGCACTGTGTGCTGGGGCCAAGTCCTGTTGGAAAATGAAATCTGCATCTCCATAAAGTTGGTCAGCAGCAGGAAGCATGAAGTGCTCTGAAACTTCCTGGTATACGGCTGCGTTGACCTTGGACCTCAGAAAACACAGTGGACCCAACACCAGCAGATGACATGGCACCGAAAACCATCACTGACTGTGGAAACTTTACACTGGAGCTCAAGCAACGTGGATTGTGTGCCTCTCCTCTCTTCCTCCAGACTCTGGGACCCTGATATCCAAAGGAAATGTAAAATTTACGTTCATCAGAGCACATAACTTTGGACCACTCGGCAGCAGTCCAGTCCTTTTTGAAGCGAGACGCTTCTGACGCTGTCTGTTGTTCAAGAGTGGCTTGACACAAGGAATGCGACAGTTGAAACCCATGTCTTGCATACGTCTGTGTGTAGTGGTTCTTGAAGCACTGACTCCAGCTGCAGTCCACTCTTTGTGAATCTCCCCCACATTTTTGAATGGGTTTTGTTTCACAATCCTCTCCAGGGTGCGGTTATCCCTATTGCTTGTACACTTTTTTCTATCACATCTTTTCCTTCCCTTCGCCTCTCTGTTAACGTGCTTGGACACAGAGCTCTGTGAACAGCCAGCAGTCTTCCCCATGTTTGTGTAGCCTACAGAACTAGACTGAGAGACCATTTAAAGGCTTTGCAGGTGTTTTGAGTTAATTAACTGATTAGAGTGTGGCACCAGGTGTCTTCAATATTGAAACTTTTCACAAGATTCTAATTTTCTGAGATACTGAATTTGGGATTTTCCTTAGTTGTCAGTTATAAACATCCAAATTAAAAGAAATAAACATTTGAAATATATCAGTCTGTGTGTAATGAATAAATATAATATACAAATTTCACTTTTTGAATGAAATTAGTGAAATAAATCAACATTTTGATGATTTTCTAATTATATGACAAGCACCTGTGTGTGTGTGTAAATATATATCTAGAAAATATCAATACATGTGAGTATCACGATATTTTGTTTGCCAATACTGTATCGATTCTCAAAAACGGAATATCGATATTTATAAAAAAAAACTATTAAAAAAAAAAATCATAAAAGATTCAAGATTTTATTTGTCACATACGAGTTATATGGCATACAACAAGCAGTGAAATGTAGGTCTGGCATACTCTTTTTAGAGAAAATTAAAAATAAGAGAAAATTAAATACAAAAAATGAATATACGAAAAAATAATAAGAAAAAAATAAGAAAAAAATAAGAAGATGATTAAATACAAATTTAAATACAAATAATGAAATATACACAATATATTAAACTACTACACAGATAATGTGCAGAGATGCTACACAGAAACTGCTACACAGATGATGTGCAGAGATGTAAACAATGTGCAATTAGGATGAGTTGCATAGCTAGGTCATCTCAAAAAAGTGCAGTGTGCAGAGAGTTATTTGGCAGCCCTACACTACCAGAGTCTCTAAAGTGCAGTGTGTTTAATGTCCATATTTAGTAGTCTGATAGCGTGAGGGAAGAAACTCCTTCTGAGCCTCTCTGTTTTTTGCCATCAGACTGCAGAAGCGTCTGCCTGACTGTAGCAGATTAAACAGTGGGTCTCCAGCAGTGGGTGGAGTTTTTAAGGATCTTAACAGCCCTAGATTTACATCTCCTGGTGTGGATGTCTTACAGAGACATACAATGCCTCTGCAAGACATTCATGGCAGTTGTTTTGTGTGGATTTACATCCCGACCGCTAGATGGCAGTCTTCATCTCTGAATGACAGTGAGAGTAACAGGAAATACTAGCATTAGGGCACACCACTAATGTTAGCATTAATATCGCTATTCTCTGCTAGTAATGGAGGATGAAAGAATTGTCCCAGTTCCTGGTTTGGTGTACAAAGCTGAAGTGTGCCGTCATTTGGGCTTTTGTGGTAACTTCCACTGCGGGTCCGTGGTGATGGTGCCGTCTCAGTCCCGCCGCTTCCCGTGTGAAGAGGGGCTCATGTGGGGCGGGTCGAGATGGGCGGTAGGGTCACGTCTCAGCGTGGCGCAACTTTCTCTCTTTTTGGGGGCGTTTTGTGCAGTTGGGGAGGATATCACTAAACTGCAGTGTTGGGAACGCGCTCATAACAGACCCGGGAGAGAAGACAATGCTGAATAAAGTCGTAGTTTTTGATATTTTTGGACCAAAATGTATTTTCGATGCTTCTAAAAAATTCTAACGGACCCTCTGATGTCACATGGACTACTTTGATGATGTTTTTAATTACGTTTCTGGACATGGACAGTATACCGTACATACATTTTCAATTGAGGGACAGAAAGCTCTCGGACTAAAATCTAAAATATCTTAAACTGTGTTCCGAAGATGAACGGAGGTCTCACGGGTTTGGAACGACATGAGGGTGAGTCATTAATGACATAATTTTGATTTTTGGGTGAACTATCCCTTTAAGTGTGCTCCACCTGTGCTAATTAGGCTAAGTATCTGACGCGCTCCTCCCGAACCTTGTTAATAAAATATCATAAAGAATAAACACCAACCTGTTTGTTCTTCAGTATCTATAGAGTGTTTGATTCTGCAGGGTTCTGGATCTCCCATCTCCTCTCGGTCCTCTTTAATAAACTCAGTCTTCACAGATTTCTTCCTGAAGCTTTGATGCTCGTCTTCACTTGTAAACTGATTGGAATATTTCAGCTGAATTTCTGTGTGGAAGCAGCAGATTTGCCATATCAACAAGAAATCAAGAAGAAATCTAGAAGTGTTGTCTCTTTGTAAATCATTATGTCACTATATTAACAGAGTGTCGACACAAAAGTGAGAGTGTAGAGCACATCAGTTTAAAATGTTCATTCAGTAACACTGCACTCACATGAGTGCTAATACACATATTCTATGTGTTTCTAAATAACAGTAAGAATGAACAATGAAAGCATAAACAGAAATCTGCTGACACCCATCGTCATTAACAACTACAGGTAAATAACTACACTAGAGTTATTTACTGTATCGTTCTCACGGTGTTTCTACTGTTTATCAGCGCTGTTACATCTGGCTTTTAAGTAGTTTAAATCAGCGAGACATCTGTGTTCTTCACTGAACTCAAGCGCTTCACACTGGATCTCACACTGTGCTGTTTAGTGCTCGCGGGACCGAGGCTTCATACACACTGGATCTCACACTGTGCTAGTATTCAGACGCACTGTAAAATACTGTTTATTTAGGTAATTGGTATCATTGTATCTAAAGGGTCTCTCTGAGGGCCAAGCCCCCCTAAAGTCGAATCCTAGAAAACCGCCCCGGTCTTATGTCATCTGCTCGGAACGGCTTGCACGTATGACAGTCAGAGGAAGTGAGAAAAAAAAGTGTTTATAACATTTTAAATATGAATATTTTTCTACAGGAGACCTTTATTCACCCCCTGAAGCTGTGTAAGGCAAGTTGTACTTCGGGTACATGCACTTTATTTGATTACTTTTGGACTGTGGGAAAAAAAAAAAAAAAAAAAAAAATTATATATATATATGTATATATATATATATATATATATATATATATATATATATATATATATATATATATATAATATATATATATATATATAATAAAAACCCGCTTACTTGCTTTCAAATGCTTGGAAGAGGAAGAACAAATTTTTATATAACTCCAAATGGATTTTTCTAAAAGAAGAAAGTCATACAAACATAAGATGCTTTGAGGTTAGGCACATGGCGCGCTAGCGCGCGCACACACACACACACACACACACACACACTACATATAGATGGATTATCAGACTGGACTTGTAATGTTGGCTATACACATTGACCCTAACCCTACGGCAACCAAATGAAGTTCTTCAGTCAAGAGCAGTGAGTGATTTTCTCATTAAGATTTAATTTTTATTAACTGTGCAGTCCTAGTGCGAGCGCACTCGAGCAAATGTGTTTACTTGCTCACACGAGCACTGTGAAGAGTTTACAGCCGGATGAAACAGCGCTGACCAACAGAGTCAGAAGGCGTTTCAATCTACAAATCTCCATCATTTACCATGGATTTACTTAGGGCTGTGACGCCGGTGGGCGCGGTGTTGAGATATATATATAATTTATGTATTAAAAGTGTGTGTATATATATCATATTTCAAAACACAACTTATAATAAATGAGGCTCAATCATCTATTTAACAAACGTGCGTGTTTATTTTAGTTCATACATTCATTCAGCTCAGCCTGCAAAACACAAATAAATAGAGGTGTGACGAGATCTCGCGAGAAGGTGACGATATCCTCGTGCACACCTTTCAGATATATTTGCATTACACTGGCTCTTTCACCAGTGGTATGTAATGTAAGATATGTAAGATATTATGTTCACATGGGGCAAGTGGCCGCATGATAAGTGGGAAAATTCTGCGGTTAATTCTTTATCCAGTCATAAAAACAGAATTCACAGTTTAACGCGGAATGTCACTGAATTTCTCAAATTTTGAATTAATTAACCGAAAGTAGGTCATTACACTAAAATCAAATCATGACATGGACTAGTATCTGTAAATATAAAGCCACAAAAGGCGATTTAAGTATGAATTAGGGATGTCCCGACACCACTTTTTCAATATCAATGGCGCAACTTTGGCTATTTGCCGATTCTGATATCAATCCGATATTTTTATTTTATTCTTGAACTAATACTAATAATAATAATAAAATAAATGGAAGCACTTTGCTCAATTAGCCACCTTAAAACATAAAAATCTTTATTATTTTATCTTGAAAAAAAAAAAAAACTGAACAAAGATGCACATTACAAATACACATAATACACAAATAAAAATGAACAGTGTTTTGCAGGTGCAGTAGTATTTAGCAGGAGCATTCAAAAAATTGAATGAACAAGTAAAAATAAAACAATATACACTGAGCCTATTAAAGTAACAGTTTTAAAGTTTTTCAGTCAAGAGTATTGAGTGAATTTCCTCTTTGTGTTTGGTGTTTTATTAACATTAAAGGAATAATTCACCCCAAAATTAAAACAGGTTAGTGTTTTGTTTTTTATATCTTCATGTACCCACACAAAAATGAGTTTTCTTCTTCTGCTAAACATAAACACTTTTTTGAAGAAGGTGAAAAACCATCAGTTGCTGGTTCCCAGTGACTTCCAGAGTATTTTCCCCTACTATCAAAGTTAATGTGGACCAGCAACAGATTCTTCAGAATATCTTCTTTTGTGTGCAGCACAAGAAAGAAATTCATATACTGTAGTTTTGGGACAACATGTGAGTGAATAAACAATGACAGAAATAAAATTTTAGGGTGAACTATCCCTTTAATTACAATGGCAGCATATTCAGTACTGTTCCTTTAAAACCTGCACGCATCTAATATACAGACATGCATCTGTTAATTTCAGTTGTTTACTTTCATTTTAGACATAACCAACTGAGGCTATACATAAACCTTGTGTGTTTTGACAGTATTAACACAAAACATAACTTTCAGTAATCAGGCGCTGTTTGAAGGGTTTTTCGTCTTCGTGCGCACGCTTTGAGGGTGCTCAGAAAAAAAAAAAAACATGTCAGAACAGCACACAACTGAAACATTTAAATAACCAGTAGGGCTTTAAAGCAAATGCAAAACTTTTTACTTTTGTGAATAAGTGCAGTGTCCCATGAGAGGGTCACTGGGGATGTTAATGTATGCAGGGCCGACAGCCGCAAACATGAGGTGAGAGCGATATGCACTTCCATATTATGGGCCATTGTCCGGTTTGAATAGGTCTAATATCTTACTGTACAAGCGGAGGTGCTGATGTCGTGTGAAGGCATCTCCACAACATTATGAAAAATACCACTGTATCTGAAGGATACAACTTGAAGAAAATGGTCATTTGCATGTTTTCTTTTTAAAATAATCTATTGAAGAAAATGGTCATTTGCATGTTTTCTTTTTAAAATAATGCGATGAATATAGGCTAAAAATAGCTAAAAGATGTTCACCTTATCAACAACTTGAAGAAAATGGTATTTTGTTTGTTTTGTTTTTAAAATTTTATATGCTATTCAGCCAGTGGAAAGGAATGAGATCAACTATATTCTAAAATATTTATCTGAGAACTATTTTAGACAGTTTTGTTTTTATGGATTTTTATTTTCATATATTTATGCTAAAAAATAAAGATACTGGATGATTTTTAGCAATAAAAACTGTGTATGGCACAAATAGCATTTATAGTCCATATCTCATATTTCCTTGATGTCTTGTTCCTTTAACGGTGATAAACATGGTGTCACGTGGTGGGGATATGCATGTAAATGATATGCAGATGAGGTTATGCATAGTAAAACTATAGGCGCAGTGAGCTCCATATATGGTGATCTCGGGGAGGAGTCGGGTGCAGATGCACGCACACACAATCTTCCTCTGACTGAGATTATTAAGGGGTTTTTGCGCAGGTTCTGGCGTACGCATGGTTTTATAAATCTGAAAACTTTTGTGCCTACGTACACTTTTAGGATGATATCTTCCTCTGACGACAGTTGAGATTAGTAAATCATTTGACAGTGATTGTGGTTAAGGTGAGTCAATCATTTCACAGCGATTATGAGGACAGCTAAGTAGCCTGAATTATTTATAATTATTGTGTTATTATTAAACGTTATATAATTTTTAATTTCTAATGTTTCGATTACATATTTGTATTGTTCCATAGACATCCCACTCAAGATTCTAATCCGAACTGAGGTCGAGAAATATTTATTTATTATCCGAACTGAGGTCGAGATATTTTTTTTTTTTTTTTTTTTTAATTTTTTTTGTTAGTCTGTAGATGGGGCAATCATAGTAACGTCTCAGAAAAGAGGGACATAAACACCAATCTTTTTTCTTTTTTTTCTTGACAGAAACACAAAAATACGCTCAGAGCTCAAGGGGTTAAAGAACAGGAGGCAATCCTAGAACTGTACATCATGAGAAAGGACAGTTTACTCTATAATAATCTTATAGTAACAGTATTTGTGTCTTATTCTTCAGAAACATCATTAATTTCTGTAGAGCTGTACTGTGAATAAGAATGAAATGAGTTCAGCTTTGAGAAAGAAACAAACCTGTTTGTTCCTCAGTATCTTCATGTTTGATGCTGAACACTTCTGCAATCCTAATGTCTTCACTCTCCTCTTTAATAAACGACATCTTTATGTCACGTGGATCTAAAGAAAGAAGAAAACGTACACTAAATTACAAAGTAACTGTTTTCAGTCCGTGTTGAACTGAGGCATATAGTTTGTTCAGAGACTGTAACATTATGGAAACATTATTAAATATCCACTTCTTGAGCTCTGAGGTGTAAAACAGAACGGATTGTTGGATTGTGAAAAACAGTTCGCTTTCATTTAAACACTTGAAATGTTTAACACACAAACCTTTCTTCAGTCGCGTCACAAGCTCCGAGTTCGGTTCACGGCGCAGCCTTATGACGTCACACAGACGTTCCAAAATAAAAGTCCCGTTCACGCGCTCGAATCAGAAATGCACATAAAATATACATACGAATAATAAAACACATATCAGTGGTGTTCAGAGATGAATTCTTGCACTATATATTTGTTTAAATAATTCCAGTAAGAGTTTGAACCACACGAGGATTCTGAACACTAATGTTTGTGTGCAAAGACCATTTAAGGAGCCAGAAACTTTTTGGAGTGTGTTTATGTCTAATTTTTGTTGAAAAAGTTGTGTCTGCTCAATTCTGCTTTCTGCAAAAAAAAAAAAAAGATCATTATGAAGAATGTTCATAGATCACGACATACTCATAACTCGATTACAAAACTGTACAGGTATTCAAGGGCAGGCTTTAGGAGGGTTTAGATCCTGTCCAGTCACTACCACTTTGTCTTTCTAAACAGCTCATAGTCTGAAAACTTTAGCATGATGTCTAAAAAAATAATATTGGACTCATTTTTTTTTACTTTATTTTATTAGTGTTCATTTATTTTATTAAACTGGATAAAATTTTTTAATAAAAACAAAGGTTTATTATTGTATGTTCGTTTGGCATTTCATTTACTGTATACCCTTTAAATTCTCTTTTTGAAAGAACAGCAGCAGCAGTATGGTGTAACATTTATTTGAAACACATGTATTTGGTACTTGCTACCTTTTATCTTTACTCTTTCCTTTCATTCTTTTCATGGCTTTGGGAAACTTGTCTCGGATGTTTCTCTGCGTTGCTTTTTGCATAACTCCGGGTCGACGACACCAAGCTTTGTTGCTATTTCTTTCTAGGAATGAAACACTGTCTCTACATCTTTAAAGTCTGTCCGCGAGTGATCGTACAGGTGCGGATATATTTGTGCTGCTCAGCTATTCGACACTCCAGTGTGTTCAGGAGATGCTGCTCTCCTTAATGACCTCCGCAGAATGAGGAACGAACCGAGAAAAAAAAAATCGCACATCAAAGAAGGTGGAGTTTCAGAACACACCCACTAATGGCGTAACCACCACGGACCAATGGAATCCCAACAGTGTTAGGAGCCAAACGAACAAGCCGTTTCAAACTGCTGAAACAAACTCAAAACGAACTTCATTTCGGCCTGATTTTGTTCGAAATGACGTCATATCAGTTCATTCTTTGATTTCGTTTGAAGTATATCGGGGCATTTATTGTGAAACTCTTTTTGCACTGATCACAGGGGCATTTATTTATAACTCTTCTCGCACTGATCACATGTGTAAGGTTTCTCTCCAGTGTGAACACCTCTTTCTACACTGAGTGCAAGTGAAAGATTTCTTGGCTCTTCTTTTCTTTAATATTTAAATATGATTTTTTTGCCTCAACTTCACTCAATTCTTCATTGTCCCCATTTTCCTCAGTCAACTCTGAAATAAAAGCTAAAACAATATATTTGTCAGTAACTCATAAAAAAGTGAAAAGACAATATTTCGTTCCTAGATCATTGAGTGATTTATAAAGGAGTAAAAGTACTTTAAAATCAATCCTAAATGTAACTGGAAGCCAGTGTAAGGACCTGAGGACTGGTGTGATATGCTCAGATTTTCTGGTTCTAGTCAGAATCCTGGCAGCAGTGTTCTGGATGAGCTGCAGCTGTCTAATGGTCTTCTTGGGAAGGCCGGTGAGGAGACGGCAAACAGCAGAATTGATAAGTTGTGATAAATCACTTGAAGAAATGTTATGTAACTCAGGGTAACTGGACACAGACAGCATGAGCGCCTCCTCTGCCATGTTGCCATCAAACCTGTCAACAGAAGCTGGCAACGCTTGCCCCGCCTCCGGAGTCTTCTGATTGGTCCTTGCTTTGGAACTGACATTGATGAGCAGCGCTGCGTGTAAAAGTTGAAATTCTTTTAACTTGACATGACGTCACAGCACTCATGTGTGAGGCACTGCAAAAGACATGAGACGCGAGCGTAACGGTCATGCTCATCCGTCAAGCGCGTTTACGTAGAAAAACTATGGAAATATAGCACATTGGATTGGAAAAACAAGTTCTGTGTGAATGGCCCCTAAGAGTTTAGAGTTACACTTTAAAATACTCATTCAGTAACAATGCACACACAGAAGTGCTAATTCACACATTCTATGCATTTCTGTTTTCTGTCTTTTCTAAATAATAAAAAAAAAAATGAAAGCGTAAACACAGAAATCTGATTACACCCATCTTTGTCATGTTGGCTTTACTAATTTGCAAGTTGTCTGAGCAGCACAGCCAAACTATTTTCCCTATTTTAAAAACAAGGCCTTTCGGGTTGACTGTATATTTATTGAATGATATATATATATATATATATATATATATAAACTATTTTCCCTATTTTAAAAACAAGGCCTTTCAAGCTAACTATATATATATATATAAAATGGTGGATATTTAGTCTATATCATAACATAAGCTTTATGTAAATGAATGAATGAATTAAAAAATATCATTGAGCACTGATTACATAAAACACATCATATAAGCATATAAAAGACATAAAACACATTATTGGTGAATATATTTTTTATTTGCATTGCATTTGTGTGGATTCTTTGTCTGCAAAAGAGAAGAGAGCGTGTTTTCCTTGGAATGTGGAGAGGAAAGGGAGAATGTCCTGATGGTCAAGAAAATGTGACGCTGTGGAGGTCTGCTGAGCGTCCTGCTCAGAGATGTCAATGTGAATCAGTCTCTCTTGTTTATTTAAGGATTTATGTAACGTGATCCTGGATGACAATCAACCATTTGTGGCTGACATGTTCTCAAACAAAGGGGGTTCTTTCTTCTCCTGACTGGATTAAGTCTATCAGTGCTTTCTGTGTCTCTTGAGAGGATAAGCAGAGCGGGACAGGAACTGTTTGAGACGCCTGGGCTGACCATTGGTCAGTTTTACGACTCACAAATGGAATGAAGGAGAGTCTTTAGTTTTCCTCTGGAGTGTGGAGCTTCAACAGATCACGTGGCGATTCGATCGTTTATTACAGAGATACTACAGAAATGACAACAGTAAATACCACCTGGATCTTCACGCAGCAGGATAGTCAGTGCAATGGGAATTTAACAGCTTTATTTTGCCAACTGGCATAATTTGTTAAGTTTACTTAATTAAATTGTGCAAACTCGTTGCCCTAATTCAATTAAGTAATCTTAACTCAATTGAATCTGTGATCTGAGGAACATTGAGAATAATTATACCAAAAATCACTCACTTATTTATACATTGTTGTTACTTTATTTTCGTACATTCATTTTCTATAAAAATACTGTGATTTGAGTGTTAACATTTAATATAAGTGAAAACCTCTAAAATACTGTTTTACCAATATTGTTATAAGAGAAATATGTCTTTAGGAATGTTTTCTTCACACAAACGAAACGAAGACTGCGTTCCAATCGACATGATTAATGCTTTCAGATGGAGAATAATTGCGAAGGCCATGCTGCTATATAGTTTCAAACTGAATTTGTGATAATAATAAAAAATATATTTAAAGGTGAATTAGGTAATAAACTTAAACCACACCTTTAACTCTTCCAAATCACTGAAAGTGGATGGTGAAATCTTCGAAAGGAATAGGGCATAGGGTTGATAACTCTGAACAGAACACACCCCAGGTGCGGCGCAATCAATGACGTCGATGGAGAGACATTTAAGAGGGTTTTATATATATAATAATATATATATATATATATATATATATATATATATATATATATATTAAGAGGGTTTTATATATATATATATATAGCATTTGCTCCCAAACTGATTTCAGAAAGACTTCTGAGTAAACATAACGAGTTAATGCTCTACAGCAAGAGAGCTTCAGTGCCAACTAAGTGTTAAGAGTATTTTAGCTCTTTATCTTTTGATGCCGTCTGAGTCCGACTATCCTCAGTCCTTGCATGGGCCCATGGAAAGAATTATGAACACAAGGCCGACTGTCTGTTTAATTATTTCATGCTCTCTGTGAGTTTGTCTCCCCTCTCCTCCCCCACACATTCCTAGAATTCCTAGAAAACTCCATCCTCTCTCCATCTCATACATTATATCTCACACTATATTCCTCCCTGCGTTACATTTATAACACCACATGATAACATGCTCAACATTTTCAGTGACATTACAAACATCACATTTTAAAGAGTGTTGATTTAAGTCGAGTATGACCAAGCTTAATTCTTGAGGAAACCACATCTTCCCTTCTTTAATTTCCTTTAAAAGCCTTCATCTTTATTGATTTCTGTATATTATAGCAGTGTCTCTGTGTCCCATGAGTTCTGCTGTTTTTATTATTGGCTTGGCTCTGCAATCCCTCCTTCCTTCTTCTCTCTCGCTCCCTCCTCCCTTCTGTGTTCTCTCTTTCCTCTTGATGTCTTGCTCTCTCATATGTATTATGTCTATCTCCAAATGAGTTCAAATGGTGAAGTGGAGGAGGGGGTCAGAAGTGCTGGATATGGAGTGAAATCTGCACTGAGAAACTCCTCCAGTGGCCGTGGCATGTTTACATCCTAACAGTACTTATCTCAGCCGTTTGTAAGAGTTCGTTTCCCCCTTTGGTGCGGTTCGTTTGGGCAGGTGTGAAAGCAGCAATCGCACTCGGGTGCGCACCAAAGGCGGACCAAACAAGCGTACCGAGACCTGCTTGAAGAGGTGGTCTCGGTACGCTTTCAAACAAACTCTGGAGCGGTATGTTTGTGGTGAGAACGTGATCCGACCTCAAACAGACCCAACTGCAAAAAGTACTGATAATTTTTGGACTAAACCAGCTGCCGTAGTCAGCTGCGCTGTGCATTATGGGATGAGGAAGTGTTTGTTGACAGTTTTTTTTGTGTGTGTGTGTTTGTTGACAGTTTGCGCTTTAGCATGGCAGCTCATGGATTAATGCACGCCTCCGCTTGAAGTTACTAGCGATGCCCGCTCGCCGTTTGCAGTGCATTAGAACGTTGTTTTCAAGCCGCATCCGCGCTTCATTATAGAAGTGTATTGTTTGCATATTGTGGTGTATACAAACAATGTAATAGATTATGGCCAGGGACAAAACCAGCCCGCGCAGTCGTCTCTCAATAGTTGTGTTGTCTCCGTGTTGTTTGCTGGCTTTTCCTCTTATGTTGGAATTTTCCCGCACGTAAATTCTGACCAATCGAAAAGCAGTTTAGGAAATACACCATGGCCTCCGCTGTCTTTCAGGGCTGTAGAGGTCCTTTCTAGGTGCTAATCCACCATCTGGGCTGGATACGTACTGGATCCGGGTGACTGCAGTGACCATCTGATCTGGATACAGACTGGATCTGGTGGCTACAGTGACCTCGGAATAAGAGAGAAACAGACTTATATTAGCGTAGATGCCATTCTTCTAATGATGTAGCAAGTACATTGGGTGTTATGGGAAGTGTTCCCGGTTCCGGTTTACCTAATTAATGCAGCCTAAAAATCCTTTTAACGGATTTGGATATTAGAAGTGTATTAGTATGTTATGTGTAAGCCAGGTTAAAGAGATGGGTCTTTAATCTAGATTTAAACTGCAAGAGTGTGTCTGCCTCCCGAACAATATTAGGTAGGTTATTCCAGAGTTTGGGCGCTAAATAGGAGAAGGATCTGCCGCCCGCAGTTGACTTTGATATTCTAGGTATTATCAAATTGCCAGAGTTTTGAGAACGGAGCGGACGTGGAGGATTATAATGTAACAAGAGCTCGTTCAAATACTGAGGTGCTAAACCATTCAGGGCTTTATAAGTAATAAGCAAGATTTTAAAATCTATACGATGTTTGATAGGGAGCCAGTGCAGTGTTGACAGGACCGGGCTAATATGATCATACTTTTCCTGGTTCTAGTAAGAACCCTAGCTGCTGCATTTTGGACTAACTGGAGTTTGTTTACTAAGCGTGCAGAACAACCACCCAATAGAGCATTACAATAATCTAACCTTGAGGTCATAAACGCATGGATTAACATTTCTGCATTTGACATTGAGAGCATAGGCCGTAATTTAGATATAATTTTGAGATGGAAAAATGCAGTTTTACAAATGCTAGAAACGTGTGTGTGTGTGTGCACTTTGGATGGCACGAAATTTGGCGGGACTCTGCCCTAATGAGCTGTGGCTGAAGAATAATGAAACAATTTTTAATCGAAGTCAATTATGTTATGCATCAAGAAAATATCAAAGACTGGGTATTTCCCAACCTAAACAAATTTAAAGATATTTATGTTAACTTCAACGTTTAATGTACCTTTAATGTTGAGAGCATAGTGAGAAAATATGTCTGTTTTCATTCATATTCTTATTCAGGGGACATTTGCGCAGAAATGGAAAACGAGGAACTATTTACAGAACTGGGCTACAAAACAAGAGAGACTCTAAGTCAAAAAACATACCCCATTCCAGGACAAGGCATCCAGAGATTGTTGTAGTAGAATAAACAAATAAATCATAAGAACTGAAGGGGCATAAAGACAAAAACACAAGATTAAGACAGATAGATCAGATAAGATCAGATAGCTTAACGGTGTGCTAGACAGGATATTTTCACAAAAAGGTATAATGCAATAATTAATGCATAATGAATCGTTGTTATTAATGGTAAGTTGTGGGACTATTGTCATAAATTGTATACCATTAATTGAACCATTAATTGAACTCTCTACCATCTGTTACTGGAAAAAAGGTATAATGCAATAATTAATGCATAATGAATCGTTGTTATTAATGGTGAGACACGTGAGGGAAACATAAATAAGTTGTGGGACTATTGTCATAAATTGTATACCAGTAATTGAACCATTAATTGAACTCTCTACCATCTGTTACTGGAAATGAAATTACTGGTTGATACAGTGGGGGGAATTATTTAAATCATTTCTCCTGCTGATTTTGTACTTTTGCCCAATGACAAAGAAATGATTAGTCTATAATTTTAATGGTATGTTTATTTGAACAGTGAGAGACAGAATAACAACAAAAAAAAGTCCAGAAAAACGCATTTCAGAAAAGTTAGAAATTGATTTGCATTTTAATAAGTGAAATAATTATTTGACCCCTTTGCAAAACATGACTTAGTACTTGGTGGCAAAACCCTTGTTGGCAATCACAGAGGTCAGACGTTTCTTGTAGTTGGCCACCAGGTTTGCACACATCTCAGGAGGGATTTTGTCCCACTCCTCTTTACAGATCTTCTCCAAGTCAAGGTTTAAGGTTTTGATGCTGACATTTTGCAACTCGAACCTTCAGCTCCCTCCACAGATTTCCTATAGGATTAAGGTCTGGAAATTTGCTAGGCTACTCCAGGACCTTAATGCGCTTCTTCTTGAGGCACTCCTGTTGCCTTGGCCATGTGTTTTGGGACATTGTCATGCTGAAAGACCCATCCAAAACACCCCAAAGCATAATGTTTCCACCTCCATGTTTGACGGTGGGGATGGTGTTCTTGGGGTCATAGGCAGCATTCTTCCTCCTCCAAACAAGGTGAGTTGAGTTGATGCCAAAGAGCTTGATTTTGATCTCATCTGACCACAACACTTTCACCCAGTTCTCCTCTGAATCATTTAGATGTTCATTGGCAAACTTCAGACGGGCATGTACATGTGCTTTCTTGAGCATAAGGACCTTGTGGATGCTGCTGTTACCAATTGTTTTCTTTTCTTGGTGACTATGGTCATTTGTTTTTTTTTATTGTTGACTATGGTCCTAGCTTGTTTTTGTGTGATTGTTAATAACCGCTTTTGTGGTTATTGGATGTTTACAAGGTGAGATCTTGCATGGAGCTCCAGACCATGGGAGACTGACAGTTATTTTGTTTCTTCCATTTGCGAATAATCGCACCAACTGTTGTCACCTTCTCAACAAGCTGCTTGGCAATGGTCTTGTAGCCCATTGCAGCCTTGTGAAGGTCTACAGTCTTGTCCCTGACATCCTTGGACAGCTCTTTGGTCTTGGCCATGGTGAAGTGTTTGAAATCTGATTGATTGATTGCTTCTGTGGACAGGTGTCTTTTTTTACAGGTAACAAACTGAGATTAGCAGCACTCCCTTTAAAAGTGGAAATTTGTCCAGGACCAGTTCCAGAATAAATCACTTTTGTCCCATCCATTGCTTTATCACTGTGTCAATGACTGATATTTCACTGAATGAATCCAGCATAAATATTTGGTTGTCTTTCCCGAAAGGTCACAACATGCACGTGTCTGAAAAATGGAAGTTTCATACAAATTCCGAATGGTAATTGCCAAAGCATGCTCCCAATATTATCACTAAATGCATCACGCATCATACTTCATTGTGATCTCACAAAGTTCCGTTCAATCAATGAAGCTCTCTAAACTGCAGAATGACTCTCTTATTTACTGCACTTATGAGATGATTCACGAGCGTGGCGGGAGGAAGGGGGGGGGGGTGATACGTCTGCAATTGATGATTCATGAGTGTGCAAAACTCCACCACTTTCAGCGGTGAGTGAATTCTGAAAACTCTTAACATTTCTGATTGGCCATTCCGTTGAAAAAAATCAACAGATACAGCCGTGGGGGGAGGGGGTTTAAAAACTTTTCTACATTCTGTTCAGAAGTTTTCACCAGTTGTGGATCATCCAGGAAACGACACACAGTATTAAGATTCAAGAGTATGAAAACTTTTGAAACGGGGTCATTTTATGAATTCAGTTTTTTTTTGTTGTTGTGGAGTATATATAAATATCTGGTATGTGAAATAGCTTATTCAGAACAGTAATAAAAAATAACATGCAGTTTTCATGAGCTCTCTTATTTTGTTAAAGGGGTCATATGATGCTGCTAAAAAAAACATAATTTTGTGTATTTGGTGTAATGAAATGTGTTTATGTGGTTTAAAGTTCAAAAAATACACAAAATGTACATTATAGTTTCTCCTCTATGCCCCGCCTTTTGAAACGCGGCGATTTTTACAAAGATCATCGTTCTGAAAAGCGAGGTGTGCTGTGATCGGCCAGCTATCCAGTGCATTGTGATTGGCTGAATACCTCAAGCGTGTGTCGGAAACGTTACGTCCCTTAACATATTGAGATGCCGTGTTCAGCCGGAGTAAAACCCATTATAAACGTGATATAAACATGATTTCTAGTCGTGTCCTCTTTTGGAAGGCCAAACAAAGTAGTTCTGCTTTCTCAACGAAACAGCGTCACACACCGTGGCCTTGACTAAGCGGAGGCCTAGAGTGAGTGGAGGCTGGCTAGAGTGAGCAGAGGCGGACAGCTTGAGAACGACTCTGAAGGAGTGGTGATGACCCTGGGCTGGACTCCACTTCGTCCACATTGAAAGCCGATTCAGCAATCCACAGTGCAAAGTTGATGTATTTCCTTAGCGACCAGCACGGATCAGCTCCAGGCATGACGAAGTGGATATCATCCTCTTTTGGAAGGCAAAACAAAGTTGTTTCGCTTTCACAACCAAACACACAGCATCTATACAACATGGCAGTGGCGGCAACAACAATACTACAATGAGAATAAAAAGTACACCTTCTTTCTTTGGATGAACATCTGGGCAGTGTTATGCAAATCTTCCCACATAGTGATGTAGACATGGGGGCGTGTTTGAATGAGCCGTTTTAGGGGGGAGTGGTTGACTCTTAATTTTGATAAAGAATATCTCTTTGGATTTGAGACTTTAGTCTTTGCAACTTCAAAGATCTTCTTTATGCACCAAGAGCTTGTAACACTCCAATGAGAAAGGAAAACTTGAAATCGCATCATATGACCCCTTTAATATTATTAACATATTTGCATATTCTGCAAGGGGTATGTAAACTTATGAGCACAACGAGTCTGTGATTGGCTACATTGCTCAAGCCGCAAAAACAGATTGGATAGTTTGCCAGATCTTTGTGCTTTCGTTTGAGGATATTTAGCACCGTTTAGAACCGGGCCTGGGCTGACATCAGGGATTCCATGACAAACTATTTTGGTGGTGGTGGTGGTGGTGTTTGTGCTTTCGTTTGTCATGAAATTAATGTAATTTACGCAATCGTTCAAAGGTTACATTTAAATTATGTCAGTAATTTTATGAAAACAACTATAATTTTATGAAAACAACAGTAAAGAACAAAATTAAAATCTCAGTCTTTCTTAAGTGTTACAGTCTCTTCTTCAGCTCCTCAAACAAGAACGGTTTGTAAAAACTTCTACTTTCCTTAATAAAAGAGAAAGCAAACTACAAGTGACACATATGCATTATAAGACAATTGAAAAATATAAAACTCATAAGAAAGCACACTGATATCATTTATATCATGAAATAAAATGGCATACAAGAATAAAACATTTTGACATTGTTCTTTGGGGAGGAACTGCATCTTTGAGTTTATCTGAATCTCACAGTTGAATCTGCTGGTTTTGAAGATGAAAATAAACTTTTACTCACTGTGAAAACTTTAGATAATGTTTCTTCGTCAAGTCACTTGCAATGTCTGGTTAGAACAGATTTATACAGATGATATTTTACTGCTTGATGCGTTATTGTGTCACATTTGGTGAGGATGCAGCATCAGATCTGAAAGTGCTGGATCTGAAGATGATCTACTAACTGTGATTGTTTTTTGTATGACTGTGTAGAGAAGATGAATTATTGAAACACTTCCCACATGCAGGGCAGTGATAGGGTGTCTCTCCAGTGTGGATCCGCTCATGTGTTTTCAGACTTACTGAATGATTGAATCTCTTGTCACAGTGTGAACACTTGTAAGGTTTTTCTCCAGTGTGAATCCTCTCATGTGTTTTCAGACTTGATGACACACTGAATGTCTTGTCACAGTGTGAACACTTGTAAGGTTTCTCTCCAGTGTGAATCCTCTCATGTGTTTTCAGACTTGATGACACATTGAATCTCTTGTCACAGTGTGAACACTTGTAAGGTTTCTCTCCAGTGTGAATCCTCTCATGCTTTTTTAAATTGCTCGCAGAAGTAAAAGTCTTCTCACACTCAAAGCACATGTAATCTCTCACACCAGTATGTATTTTCTGATGTAATTTTAAACTTTGTAGTAATGAAAAACTCTTTCCACACAAATAACATGAATGTGGTTTCTCCTTCGTATGCTTTTAGGTGTGTTCAGTTAACAAAATGTTTTTCCGCACACCACATGAGTATAGCTTCTCTCTAGTGTGGATGTTCATGTGCTCCTTAAGTTTTGATAATTTTGAGAAACTCTTCCCGCATTGATGACATGTGTAAGGTTTCTCTCCAGTGTGGATGTTCATATGCTGCTTAAGTTTTGATGATTGTGAGAAACTCTTCCCGCACTGAACACAAGTGAATGGTTTCTCTCCAGTGTGGAGGTTCATATGATGCATAAGTTGTGCTGAGTGTGAGAAACTCTTACTGCACTGAACACAAGTGAATGGTTTCTCTCCAGTATGAACTCTCATATGGTCTGTAAGGTGTCTTTTTCGTGAGAAACTCTTCCCGCACTGATCACAAGTGAACGGTTTCTCTCCAGTGTGGATGTTCATATGATTCCTAAGGCTTGCTGACTGTGAGAAACTCTTCCCACACTGAACACAAGTGAATGGTTTCTCTCCAGTATGAACTCTTATATGTGCTGTAAGGTTTCCTTTTAGCGTGAATCTCTTCCCGCACTGATCACATGTGTACGGTTTCTCTCCAGAGTGTTTTATCTCGTGTTTTTTTAGGTGATCTGACTGACTGAATCTCTTGTCACAGTGTGAACACTTGTATAGCTTCTCGCCAGAGTGAATTATATCGTGTTTTTTTAGGCGATCTGACCGACTGAATCTCTTGTCACAGTGTGAACACTTGTATGGTTTCTTTTCAGAGTGAATTATCTCATGTCTTTTCAGGTGATCTGATCGACTGAATCTCTTGTCACAGTGTGAACACTTGTATGGTTTCTCTCCGGTATGAAGTCTCATGTGAATGTCAAGATTATATTTGGATGTCAATCTCTTTCCACACTGAGTGCAGGTGAAAGATTTCTTGGCTCTAGTTTTCCTTAATATGAGCTGTTTGCTTTGAACAGTTTTTGAAGTGATTTTTTCCCTCAACTTTGAAGTGCTCAACTTCACTCAATTCTTCATTGTCCTCATTTTCTTCAATCAACTCTGAAATAAAAGCAAAACAGTTATGTTGTCAGTAACTCATAAAAAAAGGTTTAAAGACAACAAATTGATGTAAAAAAACCCTGATGTAACAGCAGAAAGTAGACTATACAAAATTTTTTAAGAGTGGCAGACTTGCACTTGTACTCTCAGACTTGCACTCCCAGGTCAGGAACCGTCTGCTAGCCTCCTCACGTCACAGAAGTCAGTTAATTCTCAGCACATAGAGACTCTTTCACCTAGATATCACACTATAGAGACTGTGTCTGTTGCCCCAACTAGAAAATACAAAAAACATCCAAACCAATTTAAGAGCAACAATTTAATTGAGGTTCAACAAATAAAAAAACAGATGCAATACGGATAAACAAATGATAAAGCTTGGCTTATTGAATATCAGGTCGCTTTCTACAAAAGCACTTTTTGTAAATAATATGATCACTGATCATAATCTAGATGTGCTCTGTTTGACAGAAACCTGGCTAAAACCTGATGATTACATTATTTTAAATGAGTCTACAACCCCAAGATTACTGTTATAAACATGAGCCACGTCCAAAAGGTAAAGGGGGAGGGTGTTGCTTCAATTTATAACAATGTTTTCAGAATTTCTCAGAGGGCAGGCTTCAAGTATAACTCGTTTGAAGTATTGGTGCTTAATATAACATTATCCAGAGAAACAAATGTTAATGATAAATCCCCTGTGATGTTTGTACTGGCTACTGTATACAGGCCACCTGGGCACCATACAGACTTTATTAAAGAATTTGCTGATTTTACATCCGAGTTAGTGCTGGCTGCACATAAAGTTTTAATTGTTGGTGATTTTAATATCCATGTTGATAATGAAAAAGATGCATTGGGATCAGCATTTATAGACATTCTGAACTCTATTGGGGTTAGACAACACGTCTCAGGACCTACTCATTGTCGAAATCATACTCTAGATTTAATACTGTCACATGGAATTGATGTTGATGATGTTGAAATTATGCAGCCAAACGATGATATCTCAGATCATTATTTAGTTTTGTGCAAACTTCATATAGCTAAAACTGTAAATTCTACTTCTTGTTACAAGTATGGTAGAACCATCACTTCTACCACAAAAGACTGCTTTGAAAGTAATCTTCCTGATTTATCCCAATTCCTTAGCATATCCAAAACCTCAGAACAACTTGATGTTGTAACAGAAACTATGGACTCTCTCTTTTCTAGCATTTTAAATACAGTTGCTCCTTTACGCTAAAGGAAGATTAAAGAAAACAGTCTGACACCGTGGTATAATGAGCACACTCGCACCCTAAAGAGAGCAGCCCGGAAAATGGAGCGCAGCTGGAGGAAAACAAAACTAGAGGTATTTTGTATTGCTTGGTGGGAAAGTAACCTATCCTACAGAAAAACATTAAAAAATGCTAGATCTGATTAATTTTCGTCTCTTTTAGAAGAAAACAAACATAAACCCAGGTATTTATTCAATACAGTGGCTAAATTAACGACAACAAGTGTGGACATTTCCCAACATCACAGCAGTAATGACTTTATGAACTACTTTACTTCTAAGATCTATACTATTAGAGATAAAATTGTAACCATGCAGCCGTCAGCTATAGTATCACATCAGACAGTGCACTATAGATCCCCTGAGGAACAGTTCCACTCATTCTCTATTATAGTAGAGGAAGAATTGTATAAACTTGTTAAATCAGCTGAACCAACAACATGTATGCTAGACCCTATTCCATCTCATTCCAAGCTCCTAAAAGAGGTGCTTCCAGAAGTCACAGATCCTCTTCTTACTATTATTAATTCCTCATTGTCTTTAAGATATGTCCCCAAAACCTTCAAACTGGCTGTTATTAAGCCTTTCATCAAAAAACCACAACTTGACCCCAAAGAACTAGTTAATTATAGACGATCTCGAATCTCCCTTTTCTGTCCAAGATACTAGAAAAGGTAGTATCCTCACAATTATATTCCTTCTTAGAGAAAAATGGCATCTGTGAGGATTTCCAGTCAGGATTTAGACCGTATCATAGTACTGAGACTGCTCTCCTTAGAGTTACAAATGACCTGCTCTTATCATCTCATCGTGGTTGTATCTCTTTATTAGTGCTATTGGATCTTAGTGCTGCGTTCGACACTATTGACCACACCATTCTTTTGCATAGATTAGAACACTTTGTTGGCATTAATGGAAGTGCATTAGCATGGTTTTAAATTGTACTTATATGACCGCCATCAATTCACAGCAGTGAATGAAGAGGTATCATATCGATCACAAGTGCAGTATGGAGTACCTCAAGGCTCAGTACTAGGGCTGTTACTCTTCACGCTTTAAATGTTACCCTTGGGAAATATCATCAGGAAACACGTTGTCAGCTTTCACTGTTATGCTGATGATACTCAGCTCTATATTTCTTCGCGGCCCGGCGAAACATACCAATTTGAAAAACTAACGGAATGCATAGTCGATATAAAAAAACTGGATGACGAGTAATTTCTTACTGCTAAATTCTGAAAAAACAGGGGTGTTAATTATAGGACCTAAAAGCTCTGCATGTAATAACCTAGAACGCTGTCTAAGACTTGATGGCTGCTCTGTCAATTCTTCGTCATCAGTTAGGAACCTAGGTGTGCTATTTGATAGCAATCTTTCCTTAGAACGCCACGTTTCTAGCATTTGTAAAACTGCATTTTTTTCCATCTCAAAAATATATCTAAATTACTGCCTATGCTCTCAATGTCAAATGCAGAAATGTTAATCCATGCGTTTATGACCTCAAGGTTAGATTATTGTAATGCTTTATTGGTTGGGTTGTTCTGCACGCTTAGTAAACAAACTCCAGTTAGTCCAAAATGCAGCAGCTAGAGTTCTTACTAGAACCAGGAAGTATGATCATATTAGCCCGGTCCTGTCACTCTGCACTGGCTCCCTATCAAACATTGTATAGATTTTAAAATCTTGCTTATTACTTATAAAGCCCTGAATGATTTAACACCTTACGTCCGTTGTGTTCTTTACTTATAAAGCCCTGACCCTAGAATATCAAAGCCAACTGCGGTCGGCAGATCCTTTTCCTATTTAGCGCCTAAACTCTGGAATAACCTACCTAACATTGTTCGGGAGGCAGACACACTCTTGCAGTTTAAATCTAGATTAAAGACCTATCTCTTTAACCTGGCTTACACATAACACACTAATACGCTGCTAATATCCAAATCTGTTCCCGTAATTTTAGGCTGCATTAATTAGGTAAACCGGAACCGGGAACACTTCCCATAACACCCAATGTACTTGCTACATCATTAGAAGAATAGCATCTACGCTCATATTAGTCTGTTTCTCTCTTATTCTGAGGTCACCGTAGCCACCAGATCCAGTCTGTATCCAAGTCAGAGGTTCACTGCAGTCACCCGGATCCAGTATGTATCCAGACCAGATGGTGGATCAGCACCTAGAAAGGACCTCTACAGCCCTGAAAGACAGCGGAGACCAGGGCAACTAGATGAGCCCCAGAGACAGATCCCCTGTAAAGACCTTGTCTCAGACAACCAGCGGGACAAGACCACAGGAAACAGATGATTCTTCTGCACAATCTAACTCTGCTGCAGCCTGGAACTGAACTGCTGGTTTCGTCTAACCAGAGGAGAACTGGCCCCCGACTGAGCCTGGTTTCTCCCAAGGTTTTTTTCTCCATTCTGTCACCGATGGAGTTTTGGTTCCTTGACGCTGTCGCCTCTGGCTTGCTTAGTTGGGGACACTTCATTTACAACGATATTGTTGACTTGATTGCAAATTATTGCACAGATACTATTTAAAACTGAACTGAGCTGCATGACATCATGACATCACTGAATTCAATGATGAACTGCCTTTAACTGTCATTTTGCATTATTGACACACTGTTTTGCTAATTAATGTTGTTCAGTTGCTTTGACGCAATCTTTTTTGTTTAAAGCGCTATATAAATAAAGGTGACTTGACGACTCTCATACACTTGCGCTTCCGCTAGTGACATCCCTTGCAGTCTTTATTTTTAATTTTGTTATATTTATTTATTATTCTTTGTTTGAATTTCTCAACATTTTACAACAGTAGACAAGAAAAAAGTACAACACAAAAGTGGCAACACGCACAAGTTCAATTTCCACAGAGGTCAACAATGGAGGAGGGCGTATACAAAAAAAAAAACAAAAAAAAAAGAGAAAAAAAAAGTACAATGATAGAGTACAATTTCCACAGTCTTAATTTTCAACACTTTTTTTTTTTTTTTTTCAACACAGCACATTCAAAATGCAACATCAGTTTATTCCATTATTAGAAAAACCCACAATGTTCAAGTTTAAAGGGAGAAAAAATTTCAAATTCATGAGATAAATAGTAAAGTTCAGGTTAAGTCATAAATGTTTAAGTTCATGTCAAATGTTCAGGTTCAAGTCATAAATGTTCAAGTGCCTGTATGGGCACCATTTCTGTAATGTTGGCATGCCCTAGTGACAATTTGGAAAAAGTATCTATTTTATAGTTCGGGGCACCAGACAGGATTTTTGGCCTGTCACCAAATAAATTTCAAAATATCGTGATAGCACAGGGAGATTTTTAAACCACAGTTACAAAAAAAACTACATGGATTTCTTGCTCATTATTTTATTTATTTAATGTTATAGTTTTAGTTTTGTATTAATTGTATTTTTTATGTTAATACACAATTTTGGAAGCAAATCAAAGACCCATATAAACACATGATAGAAAAAATAAAAACAAACGAAATGACAATTGCAAACGACAAGGTTTTCATACAAGCATAACTAAATGAACTGAGTAGCCCCCTTGGCGCCGTTTTCCCGACACATGAAAAACGTAAACAAGATCAGCAGATCCGAGGAATTCTCTCCATGACTGGCAGGGAAAAGTTCTTTGGAAGGCAGCGTTTTCTCCGGCGTAGCAAAAAACCCAATCGAATGGCGATCTTGGGTGTTCCTTCAGCAATTTGTAACACTCTCTTCAGCCGGTGGATCTATAATGTCCACACTCACCCCAACCAAAATACAGCGTGCGTCTCACTCCTGCCGATCAACTCCTCAGGTGAGGCTCACATCCTTTGTGTGGCTTGCTCAGCTGCCTCTTGGAGTCCGCGTTTACCATTTCCCCTCCTTTTTCCCATCAATTCTTCCTTTTTATAATTTCAGCTTAATTGTTTTCATCCCGATATGGGCTTCCCGAGATTTTCTTTACACCGCCACAAAGTGACTTTGTAATTTAGTTTATTTTTTTCTTGTCTTCACCACCTGGCTACGGTTGTAAAATGTTGAGAGATTCAAACAAAAAGTATTCAATAAATAGAAAAAAAAAAGACTGCAAGTGACTACTAGCGGAAGTGCAAGTGTCTGAGAGTGCAAGTCGGAGAATGCAAGTCTGAGAGTGCAAGTCTGCAGCCAGACCCTTCTGTTATTCTGATGCAGTTTTATAAATACATCTAGTATATTTTACATTAAGTCATTTAGCAGATGCTTTTAACCAAAGCGACTTCCAAATTTATCAAAGCTGTTAATCGAGTATCAGAGTGGAAGAACATTGAGATTAACAACTCAAAAGCTACTCAAAATTCCAAGGACAAAGTTGAGACAGAAAAGGGATTGTGTTTGCAGTAGTAGCACCAAGCCTTTGAATAATTTACCTTTACAAGTCAGGGATGCTGACTCTGTACATATTTTTAAGGTACAGTTAAAGACATGTTTGTTTGCCATGGCGTATTCTTGTCACTGATCATTATTATTACTATTCTTTTAGGTGTTTTTTTTATTATTATTATTATCTATATATTGAGATGATGTGAAGCACACTGGTCAACATGTGTTATTTTGAGGTGCATATATTGTGGGTTATTTGTGGTTATTATTGAATTTAAAGTGCCACTATTAACAGGTTGACATGCATGCAAGGTCAAAAAACACTTTCATTGTCTTATTATATGCATTCATTTTTACCCAACTTGCTCAATGACTCCCAAACAATTCGCTTAACAATTCATTTCTCCAAACCCCTTCTTTGCGTGACGCTAATCTGTGGCGAAAGTATCTATTTTATAGTTCGGGGCACCAGACAGGATTTTGGACAATTAGTCTCATTTTCATTTCATCATGACTGTAAAGCTGAATAAAGCAGCATTTGTGAGCGCAGTGCTGCTTTGTGTACATCGTTACTGGGGAAATATCCATTTTACCAGTCCAAATGTGACACCAAGTGGCAAAGAATGAGTTTGCATTTTCATGCAGTCCAACCAACAAGTGGGTGGGCAATATGCTAATGTTTCATGGTGATGTCAACATGAAACGGCTTGGGATTAGCTTTAAAAATGACTCGTTTCAATAATTCAGACTCGACTCTTTTGAGAGACAGTAACTTTATACATGGTGCACTTTCAGATTTAAAACCTTGCAGGATGTTTTCATTCACTTAAGCCCCTTTCACACTGCATGTTGGACCCAGAAAATTGCCGGAACATTGCCAAGTTGCCTTCTGTGTGAAGGCAAACACGTCCCTGGATTGATTCTGGGATCAATCCCGGGTTTGGGACCTAGTAACATTGCTGGGTTCAGTCCCGGAACGAGCAATGTGTGAACAAAAGCCAGAACTAATGCCATAAAGGGTGTGTCGTAGTGATGACGCACGTTATCACACAACTTTTTTTACCAGGTGTTTTGAAGGCAGATCAGCGTTCGCAATAAAAAAAAAAATTTCTTCCACACTTTTTCCTTCCACTCAACTTTCTGTTAACATGCTTGGATACAGCACTCTGTGAACAGCCAGCTTCTTTGGCAATGAATGTTTGTGGCTTACCCCTCCTTGTGAAGAGTGTCAATGATTGTCTTCTTGGACAACTGTCAGGTCAGCAGTCTTCCCCATGATTGTGTAGCCTAGTGAACCAAACTGAGAGACCATTCTGAAGGCTCAGAAAACCTTTGCAGGTGCTTTGAACTGATTAGTTGATTGGTATGTCCCCATATTCTAATTATTCTAATCATATCTAATTTGTTGAGATAGTGGAATAGAGGGTTTTTGTTAAATGTGAGCCAAAATCATCACAATTAAAAGAAACAAAGTCCTAAACTACTTTAGTCTGTGTGCATTGAATTTATTTAATACACGAGTTTCACAATTTGAGTTGAATTACTGAAATAAATGAACTTTTCCACGACATTCTAATTTATTGAGATGCACCTTTATATACATTTATATATATATTCAGACCATTTGCTGTGACACTCATATATTTAACTCAGGTGCTGTCCATTTCTTCTGATCATCCTTGAGATGGTTCTACACCTTCAATTGAGTCCAGCTGTGTTTGATTATACTGATTGGACTTGAGTAGGAAAGCCACACACCTGTCTATATAAGACCTTACAGCTCACAGTGCATGTCAGAGCAACTGAGAATCATGAGGGTCAATGGAACTGCCTGAAGAGCTCAGAGACAGAATTGTGGCAAGGGACAGATCTGGCCAAAGGTTACAAAAAAAAAAGAACTGCCTGAAGAGCTCAGAGACAGAAATGAAGGTTACAATAATCCTTAAATGGAAGACGTTTGGGACGACCAGAACCCTTCCTTAGAGCTGGCCGTCCGGCCAAACTGAGCTATCGGGGGAGAAGAGCCTTGGTGAGAGAGGTAAAGAAGAACCCAAAGATCACTGTGGCTGAGCTCCAGAGATGCAGTCGGGAAATGGGAGAAAGTCAACCATCACTGCAGCCCTCCACCAGTCAGGGCTTTATGGCAGAGTGGCCGACGGAAGCCTCTCCTCAGTGCAAGACACATGAAAGACCACATGGAGTTTGCTAAAAAACAGATAAATAAGATTCTCTGGTCTGATGAGACCAAGATAGAACGTTTTGGCCTTAATTCTAAGCGGTATGTGTGGAGAAAAAACCAGGGGCACTGCTCATCACCTGTCCAATACAGTCCCAACAGTAAAGCATGGTGGTGGCAGCATCATGCTGTGGGGGTGGTTTTTCAGCTGCAGGGACAGGACGACTGGTTGCAATCGAGGGAAAGATGAATGCAGCCAAGTACAGGGATATCCTGGACGAAAACCTTCTCCAGAGTGCTCAGGACCTCAGACTGGGCAGAAGGTTCACCTTCCAACAAGACAATGACCCTAAGCACACAGCTAAAATAACGAAGGAGTGGCTTCACAACAACTCTGTGACTGTTCTTGAATGGCCCAGCCAGAGTCCTGACTTAAACCCAATTGAGCATCTCTGGAGAGACCTGAAAAATGGCTGTCCACCAACGTTTACCATCCAACCTGACAGAACTGGAGAGGATCGGCAAGGAGGAATGGCAGAGGATCCCCAAATCCAGGTGTGAAAAACCCGTTGCATCTTTCCCAAAAAGACTCATGGCTGTATTAGATCAAAAGGGTGCTTCTACTAAATACTGAGCAAAGGGTCTGAATACTTAGGACCATGTGATATTCAGTTTTTCTTCTTTAATAAATGTGCAAAAAATGTCAACAATTCTGTGTTTTTCTGTCAATATGGGGTGCTGTGTGTAAATTAATGAGGGAAAAAAATAAACTTAAATGATTTTAGCAAATGGGCTGCAATATAACAAAGAATGAAAAATTTAAGGGGGTCTGAATACTTTCCGTACCCACTGTGTGTATGTATGTGTATATATATATATATATATATATATTAGGGGTGTAAGAATATTTTGTTTGGTGATACTGTATCGATTCTCAAAAATGGAATATCGATATTTATAAAAAAAAAAAAAATCATACAATATTCAGGATTTTATTTGTCACATACAAGTTATATGGCATACAACAAGCAATGAAATGTAGGTCTGGCATACTCTTTTTAGAGAAAATTAAAAATAAGAGAAATTTAAATACAAATAATGAAATATAAGGATTTTATTTGTCACATACAAGTTAAAGATGATTAAATAGAAATTTAAATACAAATAATGAAATATACACAATATTAGGGCTGGGCGATATGGCTGAAAACTGTATCACGATATAAGTGTTTCATATTGGTCGATATCGATAATTATTGATATTTTTATGACCTATTTTAAAATAAGGACCAGGAGAAAAATATATTACAGCTCTCTCTCTCTCTGCTCATTCTCTCAGTAACATACGCGGGCGCCTGTCAGAATTGGCGCAGCAGTCAGTCATCTTATCTACATCACTCACTGATCAAATAAGGCTTTCCACTTATCACTCCACGCTGGTTCTGTTACTGAAGAATCTAACACGAGACAACGATATGGCGCAACCAAACGGTTACATGATTGGCTGGTAGCGTGTCACTCCCTACGTTTGCTAGGTTACCAGAGAGTGAGTGTATTTTTTATTTAAACATTTTTATTTTAAACTTAAAGGATTAGTTCAGACGAAGAAAAAAAAAATATTGAACGTTTTCTCGAACGCATTTTTTATTGATATCGATTACATGTCTATCGCAATATACATATCGTCATCGTTTTATCGCCCAGCCCTACACAATATATTAAACTACTACACAGATGATGTGCAGAGATGTAAACAATGTGCAGTGAAGATGAGTTTCATAGCTAGGTTATCTCAAAAAAGTGCAGTGTGCAGAGAGTTATTGGGTAACCCTACACTACCAGAGTCTCTAAAGTGCAGTGTGTTTAATGTCCATGTTTAGTAGTCTGATAGCGTGAGGGAAGAAACTCCTTCTGAGCCTCTCTGTTTTTGCCATCAGACTGCAGAAGCGTCTGCCTGACTGTAGTAAATTAAACAGTTGGTTTCCAGGGTGGGTGGAGTCTTTGAGGATCTTAACAGCCCTAGATTTACATCTCCTGGTGTGGATGTCTTACAGAGACATACAATGCCTCTGCAAGACATTCATGGCAGTTGTTTTGTGTGGATTTACATCCCGACCGCTAGATGGCAGTCTTCATCATCTCTGAATGACAATGAGAGTAACACAGTGACTTAGCATTAGGGCACACCACTAATGTTAGCATTAATATCGCTATTCTCTGCTAGTAATGGAGGATGAAAGAATTGTCCCAGTTCCTGGTTTGGTGTACAAAGCTGAAGTGTGCCGTCATTTGGGCTTTTGTGGTAACTTCCACTGTGGTTTGCCGTCATTTGGGCTTTTGTGGTAACATCCACTGTGGTGTTGGTGGTGGCTCGTTTGCGGTGCTTGTCGTGATGGTGGGTAGGGTCACGTCTCAGCGTGGCGCAACTTTCTCTCTTTTTGGGGGCGTTTTGTGCAGTTGGGGCGGTGCTCACGTCGCAGTTTTGGCAATTCCACACAGAACATAAATACAAAATTAAAAACCTGTATTTATTTTATTCTTTTATAATTGTTTTGTTTTCTTTAGGAATCCTGTAAGTACTTTTTTGTTTTATTTTATTCTTTTATAATTGTTTTGTTTTCTTTAGGAATCCTGTAAGTACTTTTTTGCAACGATTTGTATTGTAAAAAGCGCTTATATATACTATATATATATACACACACACATACACACACACACACAGAAAACAAGTAGACAGAATAGAAAAAAGACCATAGAAAGCTAGTGTTTTGTAGAGGGTATTTTTCTTTTCTATTTTTATTTCTTTATTTTTTTTAAATTGAAGTGGTTGTAAAAATTTTTATTTGTTCAAGTATTTTTTTTTTATAAAAAAGAAAAACAAACAGATAAAATAGAATTAGAATAGAGAGTGCTAGACTTATTTATTTATTTGTTTGTTTCTTTTATTTCTTTATACAGTACGTCCCTGAAACTTTCCATGAATGAGGTATATTGATCTTCAAATTATGATTTTTAAAACATTATAGGCACAAATTCCATGTTTGTGTAGGAAGAAAGTTTAAATGTGTTTGATCAACAACACAATTGTCTAACATATTTTTTTTTGCAAAAAAATACCCAGTTCACAGGAAGTGTCCCTAATTATTTGATTTAGTTACATAATTACATAGCTCTAAAGATTTTTCCAATTACAACATTCTTAAAAAAAAATAAAAACTACTTTATAGCCATCAACATTAATTTCACAAGTTTACACTTACATATAATTAGCTGAAGTATTATAATGCATATTTGGCGTGCTGTCAGGGGGGGGGCCTCCGAGCTCGGGAATGGCCCGAACCTAGAGTACCCCCCCCCCCACATATGAAAGTGTAATATGAACTCTAAGTGGAGGAGATGGGGTGGAGGGGGGATGCTGATAAACCGTCAGTGCATAGAGGTAAGTCAGCTGTTTTTATACCCTAGTGTTGATTACCTTAAGTGTGCTCCACCTGTGCTAATTAGGCTAAGTATCTGACACGCTCCTCCCGAACCTTGTTAATAAAATATCATAAAGAATAAACACCAACCTGTTAGTTCTTCAGTGTCTTCAGTGTGTTTGATTCTGCAGGGTTCTGGATCTCTCATCTCCTCTCGGTCCTCTTTAATAAACTCAGTCTTCACAGATTTCTTCCTGAAGCTTTGATGCTCGTCTTCACTTGTAAACTGATTGGAATATTTCAGCTGAATTTCTGTGTGGAAGCAGCAGATTTGCCATATCAACAAGAAATCAAGAAGAAATCTAGAAGTGTTGTCTCTTTGTAAATCATTATGTCACTATATTAACAGAGTGTCGACACAAACACAAAAGTGAGATCAGTTTAAAATGCTCATTCAGTAACACTGCACTCACATGAGTGCTAATACACATATTCTATGTATTTCTAAATAACAGTAAGAATGAACAATGAAAGCATAAACAGAAATCTGCTGACACCCATCGTCATTAACAACTACAGGTACATAACTACACTAGAGTTATTTACTGTATCGTTCTCACAGTGTTTCTACTGTTTATCAGCGCTGTTACATCGTTCTTTTAACCTGTTAACTGTCAACCCGTCCCGTATACGGGACGTCTACGTTTACTTCACTAAATCCTTATCATCAACGAAAGAACAGCAACAGTATGAAGTATCCTGATATCAACGAATAGATATTTTACCAATGGTTTTTGTTAAAAATTATGTAGGAAAAGTAATAGATTAATGTATGACGAGTGCACCCTCAAAAATCTACATCATAACAGGAGTTCTGACCTTGTCTAAAAAAGTCTCTTCTTCGTTGCCTTTTTCTCTGTCACACTTTAGAAATAATCAGAAATGATATATCAACTGAAAACTTAAAATCTCAAAATTCATCCTTTAAAACCCATTTTAAAATCAGACATTGCATTACCACGAAAATGGTACATCAATATCATGTTATAAAATGTTTTTTGTTCATGAATTATAAAAATTTTAGTTTGGAAAGTACACTTTCAAGTCTATGTTCAACTCTACTTCATACAGTAATACAGTATTCAGACGCACTGTAAAATACTGTTTATTTAGGTAATTGGTATCATTGTATCTAAAGGTCTCTCTGAGGTCCAAGCCCCCCAGAAGTTGAAATCCTAGAACCGCCCCGGTCTTATGTCATCTGCTCGGAACGGCTTGCACGTATGACAGTCAGAGGAAGTGAGAAAAAAAGTGTTTATAACATTTTAAATATGGAAATTTTTCTACAGGAGACCTTTATTCACCCCCTGAAGCTGTGTGAGGCAAGTTTGTACTTCGGGTACATGCACTTTATTTGATTACTTTTGGACTGTTGGAAAATAAAATAAAATTAAAAATAAAAACACCCGCTTACTCGCTTTCAAATGCTTGGAAGAGGAAGAACAAATTATTTTATAACTCCAAATGGATTTGTCTTAAAGAAGAAAGTCATACAAACATAGGATGCTTTGAGGGGAGGCACATGCACACACACACACACACACACACACACACAATACATCTACATGAATTATCAGAATGGACTTGTAATGTTGGCTATACACATTGATTCTTATTGAGGCAACCGAATGAAGGTTCTTCAGTCAAGAGCAGTGAGTGATCTTTCTCTTTACGATTTAATTTTGATTAACTGTGCAGTCCTAGCACGAGCGCACTCGAGCAGATGTGTTTACTTGCTCACACGAGCACTGTGAAGAGTTTACAGGCGGATGAAACAGCACTGACCAACAGAGTCAGAAGGTGTTTCAATCTACAAATCTCCATCATTTACCATGGATTTACTTAGGGCTGTGACGGTGGCAGATTTTTTACCACCGCATTGGTAATGGACCAACTACCACCAGTGGCGCGGTGTTGAGATATATATATAATTTATGTATTAAAAGTGTGTGTATATATCATATTTCATATCTTACTGATAAATAATATATACCCTGAACACAACTGATCATAGCGTGTTTATTTTAGCACTTCTTCAGTGAATACACAGCCTGCAAAACACAAATAAATAGAGGTGTGACGAGATCTCGCGAGAAGGTGACGATATCCTCGTGCACACCTTTCAGATATATTTGCATTACACTGGCTCTTTCACCAGTGGTATGTAATGTAAGATATGTAAGATATTATGTTCACATCAGGAAAGTGGCCGCATGATAAGCGGGAAAATTATGCGGTTAATTCTTTATCCAGTCATAAAAACAGAATTCACAGTTTAACGCGGAATGTCACTGAATTTCTCAAATTTTGAATTAATTAACCGAAAGTAGGTCATTACACTTAAATCAAATCACAACATGGACTATTATCTGTACATATAAAGCCGCAAAAGGCGATTTAAGTATGAATCCTGCATGTTTCTGTTTGTTTCTACTGTTTCTTCTGCCTGTCTCTTTTGATTGTTTGTTTTGACTAATGTTTCTGATTCTTGATTTGCGTGCACGACGCTCGCGGTGATTTCAGCATCTGCTGTCTCACATGCTCTGAGAGTCACTTCATGAGCATTTAACCGTTTGATTTGAGTGAAACTAGCGTCATATCACATAGAACTGTAAAGGTATTCACGGCAACCCGTCAAAATAAAAGTCAGATTTGAAATAACAATAGAATGTACACAGCCTTCTACTACTACTACTACTAAAATGAAACAAACATTATTTTAAAGGAATAAACACACAACATTTCTTCCATGTTTTAAATACATAACATAAATCACAAGGCTACTTTAAAGAAAAAATAAAATGAATAAATTAAGTTGTGTTATGCATTCAAATTGTTAGACATGCTAAAACACAGAATTTGGTAACAATAAAGGATACTTTAAATAATATGGTGAGAAAAAAATAAAACATTTCATAGGGCCCTAAACTTTTTTTTTTTTAAACTTTTAATAAATTGATGTGAAAATGTATATACTATTAAAAAGGAGTTGAGAAATTTAATTTTATTATTTTTTTCATTAAAGTGGAAATCAGTTTACTAAATAATAAACTTGACTGACTGCTACTTTAAAGGGATATTATTTGTGTTATTTATTATTTATTTTTATGTATACTATATAAATCAGTTAATACTTGCCTGTCAGTTGAGTTTGTGGCAAAACCTTTTACAGTGTTTACATGTAGTTTATACATGCATAAAATTTATTAAAATAGATGTTTCATTTCATAAAGTACAATTTGATTTCAAAATGCACCTACATTTTTTGCATTTTGTGTTTTTCAGTTAAATAAAAGACCAATTTTCCCTAAATATATTTCATCATTGAGGATTTATTTTAAAAAATCTCGTTTTAAATGTGTGTTTTGTTATATTGGTACAAATAAATATCAAAGAAATAATAGTTAAACAAGAAAGTAGCCTAAATAAGAAAGTTAAATACACCCTTTCTGCAGGACACGAGTGGCACAGCAAGACAAAATACTAATTGATTTTAATCAATCGGTGATGCTACACTGGATGCAGTGCTACACGACATGACAAATCCCCGACAGTTAACTGCCTCGTCCTATTTATGAGCCACTGACACAGAGTTCAGATGTCCTGTGTAGACACTAGACAACCCTGTTGTGACACGGTGTCGTGTCCAGTGTAGACACGGTTCACTGGAAAACGTCTGGTCCGTTTGGGAAGGTGTGCGCACAGTCAGCGGAGGCTCGTGAAGGACATCGCACTCCAGGACCGACGTTGCCTACCCCTGATGTAGACTAATTAAATGTATGAAAGGAGTAAGGGAATATAATTACAGTATTTTTGTGATTAAGCTATAGCAAGTGTGCATTAAGCCTATCCTAAATGTTTTTAAATTATTACTGTTTTTCATACAAATACGGAAAAACATAGTTATATTTTTACCATGGTATTGAGGTGTGCTACATGTGTGGTTTTAACTGTTTATCATGATTAAATGTACCATGGTATTGAGGACCAATGATTTAAAAAAAAAAAAAAAAAATTTGATTTTAAAAATGAGGTTGCTATAATTTTTACAGATGTTTCTGATTTTGATAATGAACAAAAATGTACATCTGCATCCTAACTCAAGCTACTACTACTATCAAATGTGCAAAAAATGAAAAAGTAATATTTTTAATATTAACAGGCACCATAAAAATCTGAGAACCACTGCTTCATATGTACACAGTACACAAGTGCAGTACTCTAATACTTGACTTCAATAACCCTTCTGTACAGGGTTGTATTGTTGTGCCCCCCTTCCTCAAAACAAAACAGAAAAACACCTACTATAGGGGTTTAAAATAGAACTTTAATAAAATAAAAAAAAGTAAATGAATAAATTGTATTATTTACAAATTTCAATTGTTGCTCTCGACATTTACCGATGACTATAACTTTATTATGACTCTAATTTATGTTATAGTCTCTTTACATATTTAATTTTTTGATGTAGATTTTTAAGGTTTTATTTTGATTATAGCATTCAGAAATCTTGTAAGGTTTGTGACGTCCACATGTTTTTTTATTGAAGAAAGTATAAAGGCTGTGTCATCTATAACAAAAATGAAAGGTTAAGTGAATATCTGAATTAAATGTTTGGCCAATAGAAAGCCAAGTGTTTGATGGTTTTGTAGTTGTGTAAGTGTAGGTTAAGCAGCCTCTGGCTCCCTTTGCAGGTATTTGTAATAACATGTTATGTACATAAATTGTTTATTTTGTATTAGTTATTAACCAATCATTATTGCCTCACTGTTTTTTCATATAATGCATTTTAAGCCATTTTAAAGGCTGTTGATGGCTTAAGTCTGATTTTATAGCAACAACAACTAAAATATTACAGTATATTAATACTTCTTTGTAAATTATTATTTGAAGTAACAAAACCATGGTTAATTTGCAGTTAGTATGGTTTTATGGACTATGATTTTTGGTGTTATTCTTGTTAAAACTATGACTAATTTTCGTAAGGGAACCTGGAAAGTAAGAGAGAATATTAGATGCATTGGTGGTGGTGAAATTTTATCCGACATTAAAACTCGTTATTAACGTCAACAGCCAAAAAAAAAAAAAAAAAAAAAAAAAACTTTCACAGTAATGCTCCTGAAAGTGATACACGGACCTCGTTTTTACCTAAATGATTTACAATTTATTTTAATATATATTAAAAATATATAATGTATTGTAGTTGACACCAAAATGAAGACATTACAGTTGTTTTTATGACTGTAAGTCATTCTCCTCAAATGCTATTGACGTTAGAAAAGTGTACATCAATATCACATGTAAACGTTAGAAGAGTGTACACTGATATCGCATGTAACGAGGATCGAGCGGTCGCGAGCGCGGATGGAGGAATGGCGGAAGGTTTTTTTCTTTTTTGAGCAGCTGGGATGGTGCCTCTCTGGGAGTTGGTGCCCTACACAGACTGCGTACTCTGTGTGTAGGGAGCGGCGGTACTGCTTCTTTACACAAGTACAGTACTCAGGAGAAATGCTGTAATTCAATGATCTCTCGCTCTCTTTACAGTCCAGAAGTTGTAGATCCCATTCAGAAGTCAATCTGGTCACTAGCGTTCACTACAACATTGTAATAATCATCTATTTTAATAAATGACTTATAGTTTACGCACAGTTTTTTTTTCCTCACCGTGGAAGGAATTTGCTGACGGTCCCTTAATGTGGTTGTTTGAGTTTACTTTTAAGTTGTTCTCAAACTACTATAACATCTGCCAGTGTTAAATATCAAGAGCGAAATCACAAATAAAATCGCTTGGCAATACTGATATTGTGTTGCATCCATTCCCCTCCTGTCAGTTATGAATTCAGTCACTGAAACAATCATTCACACCAACATATAAAACACAGAATCACTCAGGTCTGAATGAATTTAGCGTGTTTTCCTCACAGCATGTTTGTTATCTGCTGATCTAAGTGTTCAGACAGCGATTAAAACAAGACAGAAACCGCCTCCTCGCAGAGTATTACAGAAATAGCGAAGAGCTGCTCACCTCTCCTCAGAAGACTGGACGACACAGCTGCTAGTGATGGGTCGTTCTTGAACGATTCTTTAATGTGACTCGGAAGAAAGAGTCGACTCGGAGAGTGATTCATTCAGTCCCGCATGCGCAGAATTATATAGGTACTGTACTGGAATTAGTCTTTTTTATTATTATTATTAAACAATACAAACATTAAAACATTAATACAGTACACTTAAAATAATAAAGACAAAAAAAAAACTGGAATTAGTTTTTTGTTTGTTTTGTCTTGGTTTGTTTGTTTTGAAAGGGGTAATAAAATTACATCTTAAGAAGACACAAAGGACGAATATAAAGATATGTTTTCATAGCTTTCAAATGAACAGAACTTTGGATAGTTTCCACATACTTGTCTAAGTCCACTTTGAATAAAGAAAAAAGAGGTTTAGAGCCAGTAAACTTTTGTTTATGAATGTGGAATTTAGCTAACAGGAAACATAAATTAATTATGTAATATTTTCCAGTATTCTCTTTTGAACAGACAAACAATCCAAAGAAAGCAACATTAAAACAAAAAGAGAAGTCACTTACAAAATAAGACTGATTAAATACCAACATTTTTCAGTGTAGGAGCATTGCCAAAAATAAGATTAATAAAATTCTTCAAGGCCTTCTTAAGTATGACACATTTAAATTGTGTTCACTTTATTTAAATATAGCTAATTAGGAATAATACGTATATATATTTAATAAGTCTAACGTAAAATGTATAAATAGTGTCATCTATGAGATTTATTTTAATTTGGTTAACTCAAATTAATTTGGCTTCGGAGAAGAACATGCTCAGAGAGCATGTGTGTGGCCGCCATTTTCTCATCTGCCGCCACAAGGACTGCTACGGCGTATTCGTTATTGGTAAGTATTATCTTGTTTGAGTATTTGTAATAAAGAATTTACCAAGCTGTAAGAGAATGTTTAACTTGTATAATAATTTTGGGTGAAATATGCAACAGCAGTGAAAGTTGTGCGAGGTGAATTGTTCTAAGTGTCACTTCGATAGCTTAACTTACTCACGCAACTTGGAAATTCTGTGTAAGACCAGTCTAACGATTCAGAATGTGACTGTAACTGTGCAAAATTGGTTCTTAACTAACTGGCTTGATAGCTGGATTGATATATCCGTCATAAAATGAACTGGAAGCTTGCGATCGCCGCCGAGTCTATTTTTGCTGCGTCACTCACGCTGAATTGGCCACAGTGCATTGTTCTTGATCAAATTTGACCCGCCTAACATGAAAAATAAGACATTTCACCATAAAATCATGAAGTGAGGTGGTCCGTGTTTCACAACCACCATATGATATTGACGTTAAGCGCTGTGGGGGGAAAATACACAAAAACATAGTTTTTGCCCAAACTTCAAAGGCCTGTTTAAATGATTAAAACTAGAGGTAACATGTCTCAATATTAAGATTACTTTTATCATGTAAACTACCTATTTACAACATTGCAGCTGAGCTGCCCATGGCAAATCAGAGCAAGTGACAGACAGGGGTTGGCCTACATCAGAACTAGGGGTGGAATGGTACATGTATTCGTATTGAACCAAAACGGTACGGGCGTAACGGTTCAGTGCATGAATATACACGGAGAATACACGATATAAAAATTAACAAAACCCGTGTGCAAATCAATTAATGTAATGCGGAACTACTGTTAGATATGCGGGTACTTAGGGACACCTAATCTGTAGCCCTGCCTTAGTTCTGAAGCTTCAGATAATGAATCTGCGATGTCAAGATTGCACTGCTGGAATATGTTATGTATGTGTGTGTGTGTGTGTGTGTGTGTGTGTGTGTGTGTGAGAGAGAGAGAGAATATAAAAACACACATAAAAACATAGGCTACTCCGTCATTTTGTTCACTGCAAAGTGTTTACTTTTATTTGTGTACACTGACAATAAAAACACAACATTGTGCTTTATTTAAACTGTAAACACACACACAGAGTTTAAAAGCAAAAAATATCAATCCAACCCCATTTAAAAACAGTCTGTCGGTGCCATCTTTCGGACATTCATCATATTGCATTGATTTTCATTTATTGAGTATTTAGTATTATTTTATACAAAAATAAATTATTTATAATTCAGATGAGAATAAAGTTAGTGTTTATTAAAATTTTAAGGAAAACAAATATATTGATCTGAAATATTGCAAATTAATTTTAAATTCATTCAGGTACAGTTACCAAACATATCTCAAGGTCTTTTTATTAATTTGATTAATAGACTAATAGGGGTGGCACGGTTCACAAAACCCATGGTTCGGTTCGTATCACCGTCATGTCGGAACCGAGGTATGAACCGAACCGTGACTTGTGTGTACCATTCCACCCCTAATCAGAACACCTGAAAAATGTGACAGAATGGACGATAGTCTTCTGTTTTTGCAGTAAACACACTATTTGATTAATGCTATAAAACATATTTGCTGAAATTATCGATCTATGTATTCTGTGAACTCCCATTCGTTTCTCAAAAAAATAGGCCTCTATATCTATATATATATATATATATATATATATATATATACATACATACATACATACATAAATTGTGCAGTGCACCGATAAATGTTGTGGAATAATCTCCAGGAGCAGTGTTTAAAATAATTTTTTAACCACTCCAAGTTTGTCAGGCTTATGAAAGGTCAAACAAATTAGTTTTTGGAAACATTGTGGAAAAAAAAACAGTATCTCTATATCCACATTAATTTGTTGAACAGTCTTGCTCTCCAACTTTATATTTTCTTAATGTGATACATGAGATATTTAAACACTTAACCAATTTGCCCAGCACCCTGTGTTCAAGTCTAGGCTATGTTATGCCATTCCCTAAATGCATGCGAAGCAATGCACAAAAACATACTGGTGCTTGTTTGTGCCTAGTGTGGTACTTTTTACTGTATAGTACCCCAGTTTACATATCTGTCAAACTTAATTGAAGAATGTTGAAATAGGCTACTAAAGAATGTCATGATAACCCAGATCAAAATATTGAACCCTAATGTTTTTTAAAAGTTGGTCATCAACATTCACAACCACAGTTAAGTAGTTAATCTCTTAATAAATATTAAAAATATTAAAAATTTCAATTATTTGACAACATAAAAAATATTAAAACTCGAGACGTAAGAAGCAAAACAAATTATGTTTTCGCATATGATACGCAGTTTTAGCATGCATAAGATACGCACTTTGATGGCGTATAATATGCACGCACCCCACACCACTAAACCTACCCAAGGGGTTTACAGTGCATATCAATTGCACGATGAAACACAATGCGTGCTATAGATATGCACAGATATGGTACAGACAATTGTACCAAGTAAACATTTTAAATTATTTTAAAATCAATTTAATTACTTGAGAGAATTGTAAAGTGTGTCATATTAAAGGATTAGTTCACCTTAAAATGAAAATTTCCTGATAATTTACTCACCCCAATGCCATCCAAGATGTTCATGTCTTTCTTTCTTCAGTGGAAAAGAAATTAAGTTTTTTGAGGAAAAACATTCAGGATTTTTCTCCACACAATGGACTTCAACTACAACCAAAATGTTGAAGTCCAAATCAATGCAGTTTCTAAGGGCTCTGCACAATCCCAGCTGAGGAATAGGGTCTTATCTTGCGAAATGATCGGACATTTTCTAAAAAAAATAAATATATATATATATATACTTTTTAACCACAAATGTCTGTCTTGTACCATCTCTGAGATGCCCCACGTATTACTTCATCACATTGGAAAGGTCACGAAAGAAATAAAAATAATGATAAATTAAAACAAAGATGTTGGACGATTTTGAAGTTGGAGGAGAAAATGAGATGGAATTTTTCACCCTTCCCTACCTTTTTGAACTGGAGTACACAGACAAATAACTTAGATAGATGACGTGAAGCGTGACCTTTCCAACATGATGACGTAATGCCTGTTGCGTCGCAGACCAGCACAGGATGAACAATTGTGGTTAAAAAGTATATACATTTTTATTTTTTTTAGAAAATGACCGATTGTTTCGGAAGATAAGACCCTATTCCTCAGCTGGAATCGTGCACAGCCCTTTGAAACTGCATTGATTTGGACTTAAACAATTTGGTTGTAGTTGAAATCCATTGTAAGGATAAAAATCCTGAAATGTTTTCCTCACAAAAAGTTCATTTCTTTTCCACTTAAGGAAGAAAGACATGAACATCTTGGATGGCATTGGGGTGAGTAAATGATCAGGACATTTTCTTTTTGGGGTGAGCTAATCCTTGTGAACGAGTTGGGTAAAACAGAACCATGTAAACAAAAAGCATATTTTCATATGCGTACTGTGTCCCACTCCTAATCAACATCTTCTCTTTAACAGTTTTATAAACATGACCAGGTGAACAGCAACCTCCTAGTTATAGTAAGTCATATTCAAATATTCTGATTTACTTTTGTCATTTGTTAAATATGGTATCTAATAATACTTTTTTATTCTTCTTTTTAGGATTGTGAATGTGGCAGTGCAAAGAATGTCCATCGCAAATAGCTAGCAGGTATTTGTTGCTGCAGCATTTTAGGCAGACTCGGGTGTTTTAGGGACGATAAGCGAGGATCCAAGATGGCGGCTGTCACAGCGAGCTGTGAAACGCTACTGCAGATTAACATCAAATATCTGGTATTACAGATGTCTGCAGGTCTGTTTTTTTACCAGATTTACTGCAGTTATAGTACTATTGTTGTTTCACATGCTCCAGTGCCATAAAGTACGGGTCAACCACTTTGATTGGACAACTTACAAACGCCCTCACCGGCACTCTTTAACAACTAAAGCACAACTCAAACCCGGCGAGGAGCCTTTACTATACCAGCTAAACTGGGTCCTTCGCTGTGTTGTTGCTGTGGCATGTCTGTGTGGCATAACAAGCGCCCTTGATGTTGTTCAAGTCCCTAGCCATCTTACTTGCCTCGGGAGAGTAGCTGAGCCTGAGTGGGGGTACCTGGCCTGGAGATGTGGCCGCGGCGGAGAGGTGGAAGTGGCCTGGGAGGCTGCTGGCCCGGTGCGCGTGGTATGGCGGCCGTGTTATTGCGTGTCCAGGGCCGTGTCAGGTGTGCTCTGTCCTGTTGCTTCTGTGGATTGCGGAGGGTCTGCGACCGGTCCAGGCGGGTTACGGTATGCGCCCAATGACCAGCTCGGAGGAGCCGTATCTGGAGGACAAGCCTGGCTTTCGTTTGGCCGGCCTTGCATTGCTCCAGCTCTGCAGTACTCTTCCTTGTATATGCGATCGGAGGAACATACAAGTTTTGCTTCTCATCTCAACATCGCTCCTCAGATGTTTGGTAAGAGTATTTCGACCCGCGTTATCATCTTCCACCAGTGGGTAAATGACTTTAAGTTTAAACCTATGGGCATGAGAGTCGCTATTGTAAATAAGCGCCGACAGTCCTCATCAAGACTCTTACTCTCTGTTCTCTCTGTTCTTTTATTCATTGGAAATATTGAACTTAACCCTGGTCCTGGCAAAAATGCCTTTATGTCCACCTTTCTATATTTCCTGGGATTTTATACTTATGTTTTAAATAACACTCTGGGCCTGGGTTTACATGCAGGTGTCCCACACCTGGACCTATCTCAACTGCAGTGCACTCAACAACCTGTAGGCATAACGACTATACCTCAGTTGCTATTTGAATCTCCTCTTGTTATTCCAGGCTTTAATTCTAAACCTGTTAAAGCACAAAAAAGACGATCGTGTCTAAGGAAAAATCCAGTTACCTTATGCCAGCTTGGCAGAATTAGAGGTTTCAAAATTTGTCATCTAAACATGAGAAGCCTTGTTCCCAAACTGGATGAATTTAAAATCATGCTTGCTCAAACTAAGGCTCATGTTATGGCAATATCTGAATCATGGCTGACCCCTGTTATAGCAGTTTCCTTTCTTGCGATTGAAAACTATTCATTATATCGCAGAGACAGGACTGATAAAATTGGTGGTGGTGTTGCTCTTTATGTGAATAAAAAATATGCACATTCTATAGTAAAAATTTCAACAGTTTCAGAGTCACTTCAACTAGTTGTTCACTTTACAAATCAATTCTCAGTTACTATTATTGTCACATACAAGCCTCCAAATGTCAGTCCAACTGCATATTTATTGCAGTTTTCTGACTTAATAAAATCTGTTAAAACTAAGGAGCTTGTTATTCTTGGTGACATTAATTTGAATTGGATTGATAATTCATCTAAACTTCTGAAAACAACTGCCATAAAATATGGTCTTTATCAATTAATCAAAGATCCCACCAGATTTGGTAAAACACGAAATTCTATTTTGGATCTTATTTTCACTAATCAACCCTCCAAGTATGGTATATCTGGAGTGATAAACACAGCAGTTTCAGATCAGTCACTCATATATGTCATTAGGAAATGTTTTAAACAGCCAAAATGTCATAAAAATAATTATATTAAAGAAGTACCAAACTCAAAATTGTCTCAGTTTAATGCTGAATTTGCAGATACTGATTGGAGTAGTGAGATGTCTTTGCAAAATCCTGATCATGTTCTGTCAAATTTCCACAGAAGAGTGGAGACAATACGTCAAAAATTTACTACTACCTGTAAAATACATATTAGGCAAAATACAGTACCTTGGGTAACTTCTGACATTTTGCAGCTTTTAAAAAAGACGGCCTCCTCTTTGAAAGTCTACAGATCACTAAAAACACCTGAGGCTAAGCTTATTTTCATACAGCTTAGAAATAAATGTAATTTTGAATTGTACAAAGTAAAACAGATCTATTTTGAAAATCAAATTAATCGAATGGTCTCCAACCCAAGAACATTATGGCAAACAATTAAATCTTTAACTGGTGAAAACAAAATTAAAAATAACAACAGTTTACAAATATCCATAAAATGGTACTCTTCTCACTGATCATGATAAAATTGCTAATTCTTTCAATGAGTATTTTATTGCATCTGTACAAGAATTATCCTCTGGATTTATTGTTCCTCTGTTTCTCACATCAGTACCAGCAGCATCTCAGCAATTCTCTTTTTCTGAAATTGCACAAAATGATATAACTAATATTGTGTGTCCGTTGAACGCTTCCCATGCTTGTGATGTAAATAATTTAAACATGATTTTTCTTAAAACTCATGCCAGTACTCTTATACTGCTTTTTTTCATCATTTAGTTAAGTTCACCAGTTAGTTCTGTCTGGTTCAAACATTGACACAATTAATTACAAACTTAACATAGATTTGCAGCATTTACATAACTGGCTGCAAGATAACCACTTAACACTTAATATTAAGTAAACGGAAATGTATGTATTTTTATTCATCTAGGAGACAGCTATCTATATCCAATCCCATCACCTTTTCTAATCAAAAGCTCTCAATTGTATCAACGTATAAGTATCTGGGAGTCTTTCTTGACTCACATCTCACTTATCGTGAGCATGTCCAAACCTTAACCAGAAAGTTAAACCAAAAGTTATTTGTTTATAGTAAAATTAGACCATATTTGTTGCTTTCTGTTTCTAAAACATATCTTCATGCTATCATTATGTCCACTCTGTCGTATTGTTTACCTGTTTGGTCACTCACAACAAATGAGATCCTTGAACCAGTAACAAGACTCTATTATAGAGCCTATAAGATCCATAACAGGCTTCCAGGCTGGACTCACCACTGTATTGCACTATCTTTGTGTAATGCCTTGACATTTCAGAACTATAAAATAACCCATGGGATAAACTTGTATTATCAAATCTTAAATGACTGCGTTGGTTCCAAAAACTCAACTCAAGGTTCAAGCGCACTACGAGATCTGTTACAAATGGACTTGTGCCTTTACCGGCTTTTAGGAACCGCTATGGACAGAGATATTTTTTTATGTGCTCACAAAAGCCTGGAATGAGATTCCACAGCACATCAGAACTATAACATCAATAAGACTATTTAAAATAACATTTGCTTGTAAGGGGGTGACCACTGAGATGGCTTCATTGTCTCCCCCTGATGCTCACTCTCTTTGTGTGTTTGTTGCTGTCTTGTCTAGGAGTTTTGTTGGGTATGTGGTATTTATGTTCTGCAGAGCAGGAACTTGCTGAAAATCAGTTTTATACTGAGTCAGGCCCGGTTGTCTTTATCTTTTCCTGTTTAAAAAGAAAAAAAGAAAAAAAAAAGGAAAAAAGGAAAAAGAATCCATGTCCATACACAGATTGCCCATGCACGTTTAGTACTTGGAGTAAGCTTCTTAATCACACGTACAAAATACATGCTAAACAGGAAACTCCAAAGCCAGAAGAATTAACACCATTCCAGTGTCATGTGTGCTCATGCAAGGAGCTAGCAACAGAAAGAGATTATTTTCAACACATAAATGGACATCTCAGGCATAATGAAACAGTCCAATGTATGTTTGTAGGATGTACATTTGAAAGTAATATTTACAGCACATTTAACACCCACAGATACCGGAAACCCAATCCCACATTCATTAATAGACTTCAAACCCATTGTCGTCAGTTCAAGTGGTCACTTGCATCAGTCAGACAATTCTGTAGATGGGCCAGCAGAGTCTGTGGATACAGATTATGAATTTGAAACTCTAAGTGGTGATGATACTGTAGGAGTAGACCTGCCAAAGTCTATTGATGAAAAGGTTGCTTGCATTTTATTGACGTTGGAAAACATTGTTCACATTCCAAAGTCAGCTGTTGATGAGGTCCTTTCTGAACTTCACTATATATTAAGTACAGCATCTATACCCATCACAAAAGCAGTTGTATCTGATCTATTCCAAAGTCACAATATTCAAGTTGAGGAATCTGTAGTTGATGAGCTTTCCACTGTTATATGCACATCTAATCCACTGGGCAGAGCTATTTCTAAGGAGGGCCCTCTTGCTACTGCATATAAACGTAAACAGTACTACACCTCTCATTTTGGTGTTTTAGAGACAGTTGAATACATTCTAGATTTACAGAAGAACAGGACGTTTCAATATATTCCTATTTTACAGTCTTTGCAAAATCTGCTTAGTCATACAGGTGTCCTTGAACATCTTGACATTCAGATTACTGAAGACCATCAATTGACTGGTCTCCAGTATTACAAAACCATAAGAGATGGTGAGTACTGGAAGCAAAATCTGTTTCTTTCAGGAGAAGATTTGAGAATAGCCATTAATCTTTATGTTGACGATTTCGAGTTATGTAACCCACTTGGGACATCTCGGAAAAAGCACAAACTCTGTGGTGTGTATTGGGTCTTGGGTAATTTGCCTCCAGGTTACCATTCAAATCTATCCTCAATCTATCTAGCTGTTCTTTGCAAATCTGATGATGTCAAGACTTATGGCTATGGAAAAAGTGTTGGAGCCTCTTTTGCAAGACCTACACGTATTAGAACAGCATGGTGTTTTCATTTCTCAGCTTGGTCAGTTGGTTAAAGGAACTGTACAGTGTGTAATAGCGGACAACCTTGGAGCCCACTCTATTGGTGGATTTCTTGAGAGTTTTTCTGGAGGTTCAATATGTAGATTTTGTACTGGACAAAAGTCAGAATTTCAAACTAAGGATGTCGGGTCAGGGGCTTTCCAACTTAGAACCAGAGACATCCATGATGCTCATGTACAGACAGCAAAGGAGAATGAAAGTTTCTGCTGTGGTGTCAAAAGACAATGTGTTTTAACTGAGCACCTTTCACATTTTCAGGTCAGCACTGGCTGTCCTCCAGATATTGTACATGATCTCTTTGAGGGTGTTGTTCCAGTTGAACTGGCACGTTGTATTAGTTTGTTGATCTCCAAAAAGTACTTTACTCTTGACATTCTCAATACATTGATACAGGCATTTCCATACAAATGGGGAGACAAAACTAATCGCCCACATGCCATAGCATGCTCTTTCGCATCCAACAACACTATAGGTGGCAATGCACATGAAAATTGGACCTTGCTAAGATTGCTTCCTTTCATTATTGGGCAAATATTGCCAGATGATGAGCCCCCATGGCAAGTGATCTTAGATCTTAAAGACATAGTTGAACTAGTTGTAGCCCCTGTTCACACAGACGAGACCATTGCATATCTTGAGGCCAAGATTTTTGAACACAGACAGCGCTATCTTGAACTCTTTTCTCATGTCAAGCTCCTACCAAAGCTTCACTTTTTAGAGAGCACTATCCGCAAATGATTCGTTGCTTCGGACTTTAATTGGACTGTGGACAATGAGATTTGAGGCTAAACACAGCTTCTTCAAGCAGGTTGCTCGTCATACTAATTGTTTTAAGAATATAGCTTGTTCGCTAGCTATTAAACACCAGTTCATGCTTGCCTATCACACACATTCCTGGAGTCTCAAGAAGTCATCTTTAGACGTCACTGATGTCTCAATTATGCCTGTTGATGTCCTTAATGAAAGCGTAAGGTGTACACTGAAGCAAAGATACCCAAATGTGACTCAGGTTTCATATGGCAAAAAATGTGTCTTGCAGTGGTATACATTACACTGAGGGGATGCTTATTGTACATGGATCTGTAGATGGACTGCCTACATTCAATGAAATCTTGAAACTGTGTATTCATAAAGAGAAGTTGTACTTCCTTGTGAAACCTTTGTGCGCTTGGTACAGGGAGCATTATAGAGGGTTTGAGTTGACTGCCTTACCCACTACAGAGGTTGCCCTGATTGAGCCCAAAGCTTTTGTGGGTCCCCAAGTTTACTTATGATGCAGAATTTGAGCTAAACATAAAGAGAACACTGAGTTTGAGGGCTGGCCCAAAGCTGAAAGGTATAATTCTTAATGGCCTAGCCCAAGAAATGGTAAAATACACAAAATATCCTAAAGACTATCAGTGTGAAGAGGTAGCAGCAGCTTTAACTAGGGTCCATCCTTGTTTGGGGCAACTTGGTTCCAAGACAGGATTTTGGGGATGGAAGCAGTCACTTAAGTACAAGATGCAAAATTATCGCACAAAGCTTGGCCGGCTTGGACATCCTGAAATCTGTGTAAATTCCTTAAAGTACAAACAAAAAGGACAAGGCAAGGTTGCTGCCAACATCAAGAAACCAAGGAAGGCTGAGGTCAACTACATTCCTCTGCATCCAGGTGAATCTACGGAGAGCTTGGAGTACGAGAGAATTTCTTTATTGTCGGAAGTAAAAAAGCGTGACAATGAAGTGATGATAAAAGCAAAAATGGAAAGAACATTCTCCCACAGACGTCAGCAGATTGTGGAGCAAAAGCCCATGATAGAGGTGTTCAAGAATCAATGGCCATCTCTTTTTTCAGCAGAGTGAAGTAAGTAAACATGTTATGTAGTGTATTATTTTAGTCATTATTAGGTTATTTTCGTAGTAAGAAGGATAAACAAAACAGGTTGTTTTTTGTTGTGTTTTTCTTTTCATGTTGAAGGTGAACGCAGAGTTCATGCGGATCACTACGAAGCCACTGCAATCAATGTTTCTATCACAGCTGGACCACTTTTCAGATAAACTGATGCAGATCTTCAAGAGCAAAGGAGGAGCGAAGGGGCAAAAGATCAAAAACGCCCTGGCGATCACAGACTCTGTTAGTATAAATGCATGCAATGTCTTCTGTTTTGTCTAGTTATTGTACAGCTTTCTGCATTTGGCTAATTACATGGGATGCGCCTCATACCTGGTAAACAGTCATTTCTAACAACATAGGGCTATTTAGATAAACAATCTGGCGAGCGTGTTGTTTTTAGGTTAATACACCAACTGCAAATTTCTTTTTAATAAAATGCTCAGAAATGTGTAATTTGCATATTAAGTGAGGTAGGCTAGTTTGAGGGCTTCGTGGGCTCCTCTGAGAAAAATTTCTCTGATCTACAAATGTGCATTTTTAAGATGTTTTGAAGGCCCAAAAAATTGGATAACAATAGCTTTAAAAACCATGTCACACCGCTGATTATTTTTTCTCATCCTCATCTCCATCACACTCTTTTCTCTTTGTTTTTTCTCTTGCTCTGTCTCTTCCCCTCCTAAAGCTGAGCTTTGACTGATATAGGCTTTTCATTTTTTGTCTGTCAGTGAAGAAAGTAAACATAGGGTCCAACTGATAGGTTGATTTATGAATCATTTTCTCAGACAAGTTCATTTACTGAAAGCTACTAGGAAAGCTAGGTAGCCTAACTAAGTTAATTAAATTCATTCACAATATGTACACATTTATTATTGATCTTATTCTTAATACAGGGCCGTAGACAGGGCTTTATAATCAAAGAGGTCCTACAATTTAAGGTTGTTGGGGGGGTTCCTTTTTTTTATTTCTCTGATATGTGCATTTCAGGACGTTTGAAGGCCAAAAAAGGATAACAAATAGCCTTAAAACCATGTCAGCGGGCAGTAGAATATTTGTCAATACCTGCTCTCACTTCTTATCCATCACTCTTTTCTTTTATCTGTCTCCTCATCTTACCTTCCCCTTCTAAATCTGAACTTTTTTAATTTACTTAAGGCTACAAATTGTACTATATTAATTCTCAATATGTACACATTCATTATTAATCTTGTGCCTAACATGATGAAAACGGCTTTGTTAATGTTTCTTGTCCCCTCACAATGACAGTAAACTAATTATTACATTACATGCATCACTTTACATGGGCCTATTTTCAGTTAAAAATGGCGAAATTAGACAAAAGTATATTCGTTTGCCTGATTATTTTTGTCATTAGTTTAACATTTATGACCTAAAAAAACTGTCATATGAAATGTTTAGTTTAGCTACTTGCATCTTATCTCGCACTTGACTGTAAACTGAAGCGTCAGTCGCTCTGCTAAAATTTCGCGCTCAACTTCTGTGAACATAAATCCCGCCTACTTCGATTTGATTGGCCATATCAAATATTCTGACATTGACGAGCAGTGACAGACCAATGAGGTCTGATTATAACAAGACTGAAGCGAACACTTTCAGATAGCCCGTCGGGCAGGCCGGAAAACACAATAGCCCCGGGACGTCGGGCTAGCGATTTTGCGAGCCCTGACATGCCTGGTAGATGTAAAATCAGGGTTTTAAGTGAATAGTCCACTCAAAATGAAAACTCATTTATTCACCAATGTGTGTCCCTTTTTTCATTACATGGGTATGCCTTTCAGTGTTCATCTGAACACAATAGAATTTGTAGAAGTTTTTAGATGTGTATGTCCACAGAATGGAAGTAAATGCCAACAATGTAATAGTAATATGAACTAACAATGAGCAGTTGGAACACAATAGAATTTGTAGAAGTTTTTAGATGTGTATGTCCACAGAATATATTTTTTAGTTAATGCATTATGGAACCATATTGTAAAAGTGTATTATTGCTATTCTATCAATGTTGTGTATGCCAAATCAAACAGTCCAAGAAGTTAAGGAAGATGTTAAGTTTCAGACTGAAAAGTAGCAATGCAATTTGCTGATTACTTTTAAAATATAAAGGGTCAAATTCACCTGGGCTTAACCAAAGTGTTTTGTGTTTTGTCCAGGCCACTGAGGATGCAGAAAATGAAATCCCAAACAGTCATGGGGATTTACAAAAATCCGAAGAGGAGATTGTATAGAAGACATCGGAGTTGTGATCGAGGGCATTAAGGCTTTGAGCAACCTAGACTGCGTGATCCTGGCATTCATCATGCTGTTCGGTCTCATTTATGCTCTTGATCTTAGTTTTCCTGACAACCTCAAGTACACCTTCGAGTTTATCCAGAAGATCCTAATGAACTTGGAGGGACATAGGCTGAATGCAAAGATCCAGCAACTCAAAATCAAGCTGTTTGCATGAGATGTGCACTGTTTTTGAGAACAGAATGAGAATTATTTGAGAATACATGCACTCACACACACCACACACACAAAAAAGTACATTTCCTTTTTATACATTCTTACATGCTTTTTCTTACACACTTTTTGTGTATTTCTAGTATTTCTAGTTAGTCCATTCTGGTCTTTAGGGATAGTTCACCCAAAAATGAAAATTCAGTCATCATTGACTAGTTCACCCAAAAATGAAAATTCAGTCATCATTGACTGAATTTTCAGTTATGTCCGAGGGTAATATTGTGAGTGAAGAATGACTTAAATTTTCTATTAATAACATTTTAGTTTAGTTGTTGTTTTTTTCTTTCCTACTATTAGTAGGAAGTGACCTGAAGGATCAATACTGGTTTCCAGAATACGACCATTAAAATTATACTTCATAATCCCTACTCCAGCAGAATATTCTGACCCGTGTGACAACCATATTTCATTGACCTCCAGAATTCTTTCTCCAGTCTTTAGCTGTAGAGTGACTTTCCTGGAAAAAAACAGAAATCTAATTTGTGCCTCTTCAAAAACAAAAATAAAGCCTTCCTTTTAACATTATTTTTTAAAATCCCTGGCATTTAAAGAAAACAAAGAAAAATAAACAAGAATATAAAACCTAAAGAACTAGGTATAGAACTAGATATCAATTAGAACAGAAGAAACTTCACTAGAATAAGACAAAAAAGCGATAATTCGCCTGACTCTGCGACATAAGTATTATAATGAGTATAAGGGCATGAGTAAAGTCCATTTTGTTTTCTTTTTTCCTTAATTACAGTTCTTTCTCACTTTCATTCTTTCAGTCATAATGACTTTAAAATTTCTTCAAAACGAGCGCTCATTCTTATTGACAGCTAAGGATGATTTCAAAAGTGAATATTCTGTGTTTATGAAAAATGTTCTAAACGATTAAGACCCAAAAATATAAATAAAAATATGAGTTTAAGATCCAGCACATGAAGATTTTAAAGGTAATGGTTTATTTACGTTTTGTTGCTTTTGAATCCAATTAGCTGAATACTACACAGTCTGTCCATCCTATTTGAAGAAGAAGAAAAAAACAAACCCTGGAGCAGTTCATGCTTAACCGTGGGTATCAAGAGATTCATCTGCTGCATTGATTCTTCGATGAGGACACCACACAGCATCATTCAGCCTAACTGATCTTTGGCAGAAATCCTTTTACGGTCCACATATGCAAACGGCCCTCTGAAGCCTGCTCTCTTCTCTTCCTTTCTCGCTCGTTCGACAAGAGGCCAAAGCTTGTTCCTGGCGTCTTTCGTGCTTTGTGTCAAGTCTTCAGAAATCCTGATTTTCCTTTCTTTGAGGACGGCGATGGTTCTGGCATCCCTCCAGATTTGATCTCGGACGTTGCGGGAAAGAAACTGTACTATGATGCAGCTGCTCGAGTGCGCTCCCCCAGATCGAGGGCCCAGTCTGTGGGTGACATTAAGTGTGTAGATGAACTGGTCTGCTTTCCCAGGAGAAACTTTACCGAATAAGTCGATTAGAATCTTCCGGACATCCTCTCCTCAATACTACTGAACACCGGCCACTCATAGATTCCACCTCCTTTTGTAAGCATCCAGTTCGTCGCATTTCTCCCGTAGCACACATTTCTCCTTTTCGAGTGATTCCACCCTGTTCTGTAATGAGCTCACCTTGCTTGTTACCTCTTCTACTTAACTGCTAATAAACTCATGTGCCTCAGTCACACTGTTTAATGAATTCGTATTGTCTTTCACTGTTATCTCAAGGGACTGCATGCGATTCAGAAATTCCAACTGCATTTTTTCAACTCGCTTCCATCAGGTGTAAATTGGAGAACGTCTGATTGTCTTTCGCCACTCTGATGACCATTTTTGATTTTTTGGAAGGTTTAGGAGTTTCAGGTATTTTTTTATTATAACGGGATTTTCGATCCAGAGTCATTCCCCTTGAAGGCGGCATCCAGAGATTTTCTCGCGTAAGAATGCATGGCACCTCGAACAGGCTTATCTTCTTCCATCATACTCGTTAAACGTTAGAAAAAAGTTAGAAAGACGAAAGAATGAAAAAAGGTTTACTTAGATCAGCAAATAAAGTATTATTATGTTCCCTTCTACATGTGTCAACTATAAAGTAAGTTCAGAGCTTCAGCACATGGATGTTACACAGTCGCCATCTTGGCCGAACCCCCATGGAATTAGTCTAGTTCACCTGTTTCAGTCAATACAGTCTGAGCAGGAAAGAGAATTGATTAGTTCAGCTCTCAAGAGTCTTTCGGTTTGAGTCGTTCCTTCATTACGTGACAAGAAACAACAGGAGCATAACCGCAACTAAGCAGCACAAACTGTTCAAATCGTGCTTAATAGCGTATATTATTAATGCCAAGGCACCAAAGATAAAAGCAGAGAATGCCAATATTGCATACAACGAGGTAACATTACATGCAAAGCATCATTTATAGACATATGTAAACATAAACATAAATAATACTAAATAAAAGCTTTAACAAAGAAATAATAAAGATTAAATAAATTAACAGCCTTAAGATTTTTGGAGATAGTTAGGATATACTGTTGAACCTCTTTTTTAAACACAATATATAAAGGATTTTGATGAGCGAATTTACTGCGGTGAATATAAAATTAAGCAATAAGTAATAATAGGTTAATAATAAAATATTCATTAATTTAGTCTTTTTAAATATTAAAGAAGACAAACAGTACATCTTTAAAAAGCAGAGGGAACCCCTGGAGCACACTGCAATGGATAACATTAGAGAATCTTCATGGGGGCAGCTTTGGCCTAATGGTTAGTGAGTTGGACTTCTAACCAGAAGGTTGCAGGTTTGAGTCTCGGAGCTGGCAGGAGTTGTAGGTGGGGGAGTGAATGAACCCTCAATACCCATGACTGAAGTGCCCTTGAGCAAGGCACTGAACCCCCAGTTGCTCCCCGGGCGCTGGATATGTTGCTTTTAGCTGTTTGTGTTGTTTTTGTGTTCTGTGTTTGTTGTGTTAGATTGGTTGGGTTAAGTTAAGATATGTTTTTTTTTTTTGTTTCATTAGGGTCACCACAAAAATAATGTATTTTTTTTTTGTTTGAACCTTTTCAAAAACACTTGGGTACAATCTGTGTAACAATTTGAATGAGATTTCTCTGACCTTGTTAGTTATTATGTATTTTGAAGACAGAGTCTATACTTTTTTCCAATCAATATGATCAACCACATTTTTCCAATAAGATATCACATATGGAGTTGTTACAAGCTCCTTTTGAAAAAGCCATCTAATCTTATAGTTACGTGATGAAGGATGTGACAAAAAGCATAGTTTTCCTCCTGGGGTTTTCCATGGGTCTAAAGAAATGGAAAAAGTGCTGGACGATCTAATGAGTCCCTTAAAAGCATAACAGCTCCTTTAGGAATAGCGTCCATGACAATGGAGAATTCTTTGGGAGTTACTGGAAAATAAAATTTACATAAGAATTCAGAAATCAAGAGAAAAGAGAAATCAAGAAAATTAACCCCACCATAATCATGTGTGTTCATTAATAAATACTCTTTATTACCTTTGTTACAACATTCAGTGTATAGAAAATAACCATCATGACAGAAATTAATACATTTATAAACTGTAAGAAGTAAAAACCTACAATTTGAGACCAAAACACAGTAACTATAAGAGTAAATAATAATTATAATAATGATGATGATAATAATAATGACTATGCACCCGTTTGTAATGAAGCTTGTAAATTAATTTCTCTATCCAATGCTGTCACGTCACGTGACAAAAAAATGAACAATAGGTTAAAGCCTTTTATACAGTCTTTTATTATTATTATTATTATTAAACAATACAAACATTAAAACATTAAGGCAGTACACTTAAAATCATAAAGACAAAAAAAAAGAATTAAAAAAAAGAATATAATAAAAGATTTTTTGTTGCCAGGGTAACTCCTATACAGTCCATGGTCAAAGCTTATGGGTCTGTCGTATGGTCTGTCTGTCTGTCTGTTGGTTTAAATCGTACTTAAATGACTGCCATCAATTCATAGCAGTGAATGAAGAGGTATCATATCGATCACAAGTGCAGTATGGAGTGCCTCAAGGCTCAGTACTAGGGCCGTTACTCTTCACGCTTTTCATGTTACCCTTGGGAGATATCATCAGGAAACACAGTGTTAGCTTTCAGTCTTATGCTGATGATACTCAGCTCTATATTTCTTCGTTGCCCGGCAAAACATACCAATTTAAAAAACTAACGGAATGCATAGTCGATGTAAAAAACTGGATGACGACACATTTTTACTGCTAAATTCTGAAAAAACAGAGGTGTTAATTATAGGACCTAAAAACTCAGCATGTAATAGCCTAGAACGCTGTTTAAGACTTGATGGCTGCTCTGTCAATTCTTCGTCATCAGTTAGGAACCTAGGTGTGCTATTCGATAGCAACCTTTCCTTAGAAAGCCAAGTTTCTAGCATTTGTAAAACCTGCATTTTTCCATCTCAAAAATATATCTAAATTATGGCCTATGCTCTCAATGTCAAATGCAGAAATGTTAATCCATGCGTTTATGACCTAAAGGTTAGACTATTGTAATGCTCTATTCGGTGGTTGTTCTGCACGCTTAGTAAACAAGACTCCAGTGAGTCCAAAATGCAGCAGCTAGAGTTCTTACTAGAACCAGGAAGTATGACCATATTAGCCCGGTTCTGTCAACACTGCACTGGCTCCCTATCAAACATTGTATTCATTTTAAAATCTTGCTTATTGATTATGAAGCCCTGAATGGTTTAACACCTCAGTATTTGAACGAGCTCGTTGTTACATTATAGTCCTCCACGTCCGCTACGTTCTCAAAACTCTGGCAATTTGATAATACATAGAATTTCAAAGTCAACTGCAGGCAGCAGATCCTTTTCCTAATTAGCGAATAAACTCTGGAATAACCTACCTAACATTGTTCAGGAGGCAGACACACTCTTGCAGTTTAAATCTAGATTAAAGACCCATCTCTTGAACCTGGTTTACACATAACACACTAGTACACTTCTCTATATCCAAATCCGTTAAAGGATTTTTTAGGCTGCATTAATTAGGTAAACCAGAACCGGGAACACTTCCCATAACACCCGATGTACTTGCTACATCGTTAGAAGAATGGCATCTACGCTCATATTAGTCTGTTTCTCTCTTATTCCGGGGTCACCGTAGCCACCAGATCCAGTCTGTATCCAGATCAGAGGGTCACTGCATTCACCCGGATCCAGTATGTATCCAGCCCAGATGGTGGATCAGCACCTAGAAAGGACCTCTACAGCCCTGAAAGACAGCGGAGACCAGGACTAGAGCCCCAGAGACAGACCCCCTGTAAAGACCTTGTCTCAGACGACCACCGGGACAAGACCACAGGAAACAGATGATTCTTCTGCACAATCTGACTTTGCTGCAGCCTGGAATTGAACTGCTGGTTTTGTCTGGTCAGAGGAGAACTGGCCCCCCGACTGAGCCTGGTTTCTACCAAGGTTTTTTCTCCATTCTCTCACTGATGGAGTTTTGGTTCCTTGCCGCTGTCGCCTCTGGCTTGCTTAGTTGGGGACACTTAATTTACAGCGATATCGTTGACTTGATTGCAAATTATTGCACAGATACTATTTAAACTGAACTGAGCTGCATGATGACATCACTGAATTCAATGATGAACTGCCTTTAACTGTCATTTTGCATTATTGACACACTGTTTTCCTAATTAATGTTGTTCAGTTGCTTTGACACAATCTTTTTTTTGTTTAAAGCGCTATATAAATAAAGGTGACTTGACTGTCATTTTGGGTTATTGTAAAAGTGTTTTTTTAATTTGAAAAAGATTTTAGTGACGAAATAAAGGACAAAGACACCATCAAGGTAGTTCTTGCTGAACCAGTGATCACATTAACATTTCAGGATTCTTCAAATGATCAAGGAGTCCAGGAAAGCTTTGGTAGCGTTTGCACTGAGTTATTGGAAGATGTTGGTTCCTGGTATTGTTTTTTCAGGATTCTTACAATTCTGTCTTCTCCAGGGAGCACCTTCTCCCTTCGTAATGTACCTTGGCCAGCTCAGTTTGAAATACCTACCTTCTTCCTTGACACTGAGCTCATTCTACAAGCAGGTTTGCACTGAGTTATTGGAAGATGTTGGTTCCTTTGCAATCCTGCAGTAAAATCCAACATTCTGGACAAACTAGCAGAGAGTATCTTTGTCTACACAGCCTATCCTTCAAGTGCACAAAGGGAGCAGGTTGCTGAAGCCCTGGTTTTGAAACACCCATGTTTGAGGGACCCAGTATCCTTCAATGGTTTATAAAGTTGGCACAACAGCCTGAAGTCCAAACTTGGAAATTACAGAGCAAAGGTGAAACACCTTGGAATACCAGAGATAAATGTAAACTGTCTCAAGAGAAAGTTAGCTGCAGATAAAACTCCAGCAAAAAAATGGAAAAAAGCAAAGAAATCTGAGGTTAACTACCTCCCGCCTCACCCTCAAGGCGAAACTGATGCATCCCTTGAAAAGGAGAGAGTAGAGCTTCTCTATGAGTACAAGAAGAGCGACAACAACATAGTCATTAATGAAATGATGTCAAAAACCTTGTCATTGCGTTGTAAAGATGTGATCCAGAAACTACCTGTGATAGACTTAGATGCTCGATGGCCTGCCCTGTTTCAGTTTTCCCAGGTATGTAGAACATTTTAATATTTTTCTGATTACTTTTGGAATACCAGTGCTTTGCCTGACAAGGTGGCAGTAGTGTGACATTTGCTGAAACTAAGCTGCTAACTTAATTAAACTCAAACCATGCACTTGAATGAACTTTCATCTGGTGTAGCACTTCTTGCCAGACGTCGTACCACCTAAATGTTGTTATTTGTGTATTTCTCTGTGTCTCTAATTATTTTCTCTCAGTATCTAATGATATTTGTCCATCTCTCTCTGTCTTTTTGGCAGATCGAGGAGGAATTCCGAAGGATCACACTGAAGCCACTACAGTCCACATTCATAGGGAAGTTGGACCAATACACACCTAAATTGTTGAGTCTGTACAGGAGCAAGGGAGGAGCTGTAGGGAAGAAATTGATGAGACCCTTGACATCATAAATGAGGCATGTACTTTTAATATTATAGCAGTTAGTTTAATGTTGTAACATTCTGATATCTGTACTGAAGATAATCTCATATTTCATATGTTTGTAGGACAACAACATTGAATCCCGAAGAGACACTGTGATCAGAGGCCTCATTATTTACCTTGGTGAAAAGGCGGAGGAGTTAATAAAGGACTACCAGGTAAAGAAAATATATTTCTGCCCTCTCACTTGTTATGAATGCATACTGAAGGATTCTCAAAATTATTTCTTGATTTATGTATACACAGCTCTCTGTTTTTTCAATTCACACAAGATAGTTATTGTTTATAAATTTCTGAAGCGCACACACATTTCTTGGCTTAAATCACAACACTGGTCAAAACTACCACAGCAACCACTTAATCCCACCTAGATCCCCATAACACACAGCACACTCTTTGAGTGACTTTCGGGCACAAAGTATACATAAATATATTCAAATTCAAATTTACCACAGCAACCTCGTTATCCCACCCAGATTTCTGTTTAGATGGAGAGTAAAGACCTACAAACCTGATTCCAACAAAGTTGGGACACTGTACAAATTGTGAGTAAAAAAGGAATGGAATAATTTACAAATCTCATAAACTTATATTTTATTCACAATAGAATATAGTAGGGCTGGGCGATAAAACGATAACGATATGTATCGCAATAGACATGTAATCGATATCAATAAAAATTGTGTTCGATAAAACGTTCAAGATTTTTTTTTTTTCTTCGTCAGAAGAAACCAGAGGTTACGAAGCAAGTTTGGTTGCATGAACAAAGGCACTCACTCTCTGGTAACCTAGCAACGTAGGGAGTGACACGCTACCAGCCAATCATGTAACAGTTTGGTTGCGCCATATCGTTGTCTCGTGTTAGATTCTTCAGTAACAGAACCAGCGTGGAGTGATAAGTGGAAAGCCTTATTTGATCAGCGAGTGATGTAGATAAGATGACTGACTGCTGCGCCAATTCTGACAGGCGCCCATGCATGTTACTGAGAGAACGTGCAGAGAGAGAGAGAGCCCCTCCTCCGGCCTCGCGTGCGCTCTCAGTCTTCAAACTGTCTTGCTCTCCCTCCCTCACTCGCGCATATTAATCAAAATTGATATTACCATCAAAATCAATTGAGAATTGACACGATGATAGGTCGGAAGACCGAAGTTTCACGTGACGCATTAAAAGATTTTTTTCCCTGAATTGCTGCTGGGTGTGAATTGTACTAAAATAACGGTGCCTTATCTTCTCTGAAAAGCGTTCCGCACATTCAGCTGACATAAACCACACTTTAAATAAACAAACAAAACCTATCCAGTGATGAAATGTGTTCTGTGTTGACACAAATCTTGTGCGATGTCCTAAATAGCGGGATAATCACACGTGCTGTCGCCGCATCATGATAGGTGCGCCTTATATTTTCCTGCTTTTTTTGTCCTTTGCCAATCACACCTATGAATAAGAGGAAGGTTAAAGGATTAGTTCACCCCAAACGAAAATGTCCTAATCATTTACTCACCCCCAATGCCATCCAAGATATCCATGTCTTTCTTTCTTCAGTGGAAAAGAAATTAAGTTTTTTTGAGGAAAACTTTTCAGGATTTTTTTCTTTTTTTATTGGTATTATGTGGTTAAATGGCAACCAACTCAGTTGGTTACTATTGTTTCCTCAAACTTAATTTCTTTTCCACTGAAGAAGACATGGTTATCTTGGATGGCACTGGGGTGAGTAAATTATTAGGAAATTTTCATTTTGAGGTGAACTAATCCTTTAAGTTTAAAATAAAAATGTTTAAATGTAATATATTTTTCTTCTGGTCCTTATTTTAAATAGGTCATAAAAATATCAATAATTATCGATATCGACTGATATGAAACACTTATATCGTGATACAGTTTTCAGCCATATCGCCCAGCTCTAGAATATTGTTTAGTTATAAAGTTTTGAGAGTTATAGATTTTGAATTTTTATATAAAATATTGGCTCATTTTGGATTTCATGAGAGCTACACATTCCAAAAAAGTTGGGACAGGTAGCAATAAGAGGCTGGAAAAGTTAAATGTACATATAAGGAACAGCTGGAGGAACAATTTGCAACTTATTAGGTCAACTGGCAACATGATTGGGTATAAAAAGAGCCTCTCAGAGTGGCAGTGTCTTTTAGAAGTCAAGATGGGCAGAGGATCACCAATTCCCCCAATGCTGCGGTGAAAAATAGTGGAGCAATATCAGAAAGGAGTTTGTCAGAGAAAAATTGCAAAGAGTTTGAAGTTATCAACATCTACAGTGCATAATATCATCCAAAGATTCAGAGAATCTGGAACAATCTCTGTGGGTAAGGGTCAAGGCCGGAAAAACCATACTGGATGCCCGTGATCTTCGGGCCCTTAGACGGCACTGCATCACATACAGGAATGCTACTGTAATGGAAATCACAACATGGGCTCAGGAATACTTCCAGAAAACATTGTCGGTGAACACAATCCACCGTGCCTATTCGCCGTTGCCGGCTAAAACTCTATAGGTCAAAAAAGAAGCCACATCTAAACATGATCTAGAAGCGCAGGCGTTTTCTCTGGGCCAAGGCTCATTTAAAATGGACTGTGGCAAAGTGGAAAACTGTTCTGTGGTTAGACGAATCAAAATTTGAAGTTCTTTTTGGAAAACTGGGACGCCATGTCATCCGGACTAAAGAGGACAAGGACAACCCAAGTTGTTATCAGCGCTCAGTTCAGAAGCCTGCATCTCTGATGGTATGGGGTTGCATGAGTGCGTGTGGCATGGGCAGCTTACACATCTGGAAAGGCACCATCAATGCTGAAAGGTATATCCAAGTTCTAGAACAACATATGCTTCCATCCAGACGTCGTCTCTTTCAGGGAAGACCTTGCATTTTCCAACATGACAATGCCAGACCACATACTGCATCAATTACAACATCATGGCTGCGTAGAAGAAGGATCCGGGTACTGAAATGGCCAGCCTGCAGTCCAGATCTTTCACCCATAGAAAACATTTGGCGCATCATAAAGAGGAAGATGCGACAAAGAAGACCTAAGACAGTTGAGCAACTAGAAGCCTGTATTAGACAAGAATGGGACAACATTCCTATTTCTAAACTTGAGCAACTTGTCTCCTCAGTCCCCAGACGTTTTGCAGACTGTTATAAAAAGAAGAGGGGGATGCCACACAGTGGTAAACATGGCCATGTCCCAACTTTTTTGAGATGTGTTGATGCCATGAAATTTAAAATCAACTTATTTTTCCCTTAAAATGATACATTTTCTCAGTTGAAACATTTGATATGTCATTTATGTTGTATTCTGAATAAAATATTGAATTTTGAAACTTCCACATCATTGCATTCTGTTTTTATTCACAATTTGTACAGTGTCCCAACTTTTTTGGAATCGGGTTTGTATATATATATATATATATATATATATATATATATATATATATATATATACACACACATGCTTCTGTGACCCTTCAATGAAGAAGATTTTTTTCTTCTCCAGATGTGTGGCTTGATAAACTTTTTTCAGGCTTATATGTCTCCCACCGTTATGACCTCAGGGCTTGATTTTTCCTCTGATGTGCATTATCAGCTGTTAGACCTTTTATTAAGACGTGTGCAGTTCCAAATTATACTCATTTAATGGAATTTGTCACAGGTTAACTTCACTTGAAGTGTTGTAACATCTACAAGCAAAATGAATGCTCCTGAGCTAAATGTAAACTGTCCCAGATAAGGGTATGAATACTTAAGCAATGGAATCATTTAAGTTTTTTATTTTATTTTAAATAAATTAGCAAAGATGTTAAAAAAACATTTTTTTTTTGAAAAGATGTTTTTTTTTTTGCTTTTTTTTTTTTTTTCATAATATTTTTTGAACATAAAATTAGTACTTTCGCAAGGCACTGTATATATATATATATATATATATATATATATATATATATATATATATATACAGGGTGCGATTTGGGGGGGGGGGGGGGGGATGGGGGGGATTTCCGTCGTATTAAAAACATACTCCTCATACCCCCCCTCTGTTTTTTTCACAAATCGCACCCTGTATATATATACACACACACACACACATACACACACACACACACACAACTGGTAAAAAATGTATAGCCTGTCCTAAGCGACTGATAAATGCATAAATTATAATTACTATAAATTATATACAATAAAAAATAAAAATTGTATTTTCTGCAATGAATATGAGGAAGCTGCACTTGCACTTATTTTGGCACTGAACATATTCAGTTACAAAAATGTATCAATGAAAATATTCAGTGTTTGAGACCATTTTCACTCCTTTGGCTTTACTGACTATCCTGACCAAGAGGAGCAGTACTTTTTCTTAATTAATTTACTTATACTGTGAACCAAATCTAATCTAATAAGTATCTAATCTAAATCTAATAAGAAACCCAGGAAAACCACGGACCGACCCGCAACAGAGTGGAGGTGACGTATTTCCGGTTCGAGAGCGCTGTACTTACCCACTGCCTGCAGACTCTTCTGCAGACTTTTGTTGTTGTTGTGTGTTTCTGTATTTTTTTGTCTTGGATGGTCTTGCTCGGTTCTCGTAGATTTAAGGAGTGTTAGCGGACGCCAGTTTCTGCATTCTGTAAGTAGAAGTAATTTTCTGACCAACTTTTCCACCTAATTTCTGCTGTAAAGTCATTGTGTGATAAAGCTTTCGGACGCAACTGCAACGTCGAGTCTGAGGAGAGGTGAGCAATATTTCACACACAAACATCACATTTTCCACGTTTGGAGAGACAATGTGGCTTTTACTGAATGTCTCGTGATCAGTGAGTGTGCTGGATGCGAACGGAACCGATATAAAGTTGGTTCGACGTTGGATATCAGACAGATTAGACACAGCGCATTTTTGTAGCGCGAAAGCACATTAATATAATGCGCGAGCGCGAATCTCTCCGAGCGCGCAGGTTTTTATGCTCGAGCGCGGATTTCTGAGAGCGCGCAGGTCACTTAAAATGTTTCTCTGTTGCTTAAAACAGGGGTCACCAAACTTTTTGTGAGTGAGGGCTCCCTGAAGGGATAAAATAGTCTCAAGGGCTACTTGTTTGATATACTCCTATTCCAGAAAAATTTATAAAAATAGGCTATCACAATATATTTTTTCCCATATCATTCAATATTGATATTTATCATGGTGTTCGTTTACCATTAATGGGGAATAAAATGCTTTCCACATGTTTGTTAGACCTTAGTTTGTTCACAACTCAATTCCACAGAGGAGCTACGGTTTAATTGAAGACCCCATGAAATGCATTTTATTTTCCCTAAATTCTGTGTTTTTCACTTGATTTAGTATGGATTCTGTGTTTTATTATTCAGTACAAATGCATCATAAAGATATTTGTTTTAATTTTTTATCATATGAAATTAATTTAAATAAATTAACATTGCATTTTCATCTCATCAGAAAAGATACTGCACAACAGAACTGTATAAATTAATAACAATAAATAACTTGGTGTATAATATTCCCTAAGAATATTATTATTATTATTATTATTATTATTATCCGACATTCATATCAAGCTATCGTATGGCTTCAGAAGTAACACAGAATAATTCGCACAATTGAGAAAAAAATATAAAAATATCAGATTTGTATAGGCCCTCTCTGACCGATACTCGATTCGAGAAAAAAATGTCCAAATATCGTTACAGCGCACATTCTATCAGCTGCAGTTCTGGCGCCTCCGTCATATACTGTACACCACCACATGCATTCACAGCAGTGTTAACTCAGCGCTAGAGTTACTCTCTCGTTATCTGCGTGTGCTTTTGAATGTTTCTCTCGTTATCTGCGTGTGCCTGTGCTTTTTCTGAGCGCCGCATACACACGAAACAGTGCCTGATTATTGAACTAAGTTATCTTTTGCGCTAATACTGTCAAAACACACAAGGTTTACATGTAGACTCAGTTGGTTATGTCTAAAATGAAAGTAAACAGTTGAAAGAAAAAACATATACGTGCCTGTATATTAGATGCGTGCAGGTCTTAAAGGGACAGTAGGCGTATTAAACATGCGACTGTCATTAAAGGGATAGATCACCCTAAAATTTAATTTGTCTGACTGTCACGTTGTCCCAAATCTGTATTAATTTCTGTCTTGTGCTGAACACAAAAGATATTTAGAAGAATGTGGGTAACCAAACAGTTGCTGGTCTACATTGAATTTGATTGTAGCAAAAAATACTATGGAAGTCACTGTGGACCAGCAACTGTTTGGTTTTCCACGTTCCTCAAAATAGCATTTATGTTCAGAAGAAAGAAAGAAACTCATTCAGGTTTAAAACCACTCTTGAGTGAGTAAATGGTGGGATAAAAATAAAACACTATGACAGAATTGACAGACAGCTGACAGAATTTTTATTTTTGGTTGAACTATTCCTTTAACGTTAATAAAACAGCAAATCACTGGCTGCTCTTGACTGAAGAAATTTAATACAGTTGCTTTAGAATCAGTTGTTGTTTTGTTTTTTTTCAGTGAATAATTTATAGTATAATTATACATAGTGTTTTATAAAAATAACACTATATTCACTTCACTGTATAAATTTTATACAGTGGAGTGTTGTAGTTCTAATGTGTATCTTTGTCATTCTTTTATCTTTGTTATTAAAAAAAAAAGAAAGAAAAAGAACAAAGATTTTTATCTTCGTCCTCTTTGGCCTAAATATCTGCCTTTTTTTGTTACCTTGAAAGGCTTTGTCTTTATAATAGGGAAATTAGTTTGGCTGTAATGCTCAGACAACTTGCACAATAGTAAAACCAACATGACAAAGAATTGTGATGAAATCGTGAATTGTGATATTTTTATCATGATTTTTCCTGTCATGATTTTTCCTGGAAAAAAAAATTGTGATATGATATTTTTACCCACATTGAGTAAAAATGTTCAGAGTTTATCATTATTAACGTAAATTTTATCATAATCTCGATATGATATAATTTATCGCCCGGTATTGTGCCGAATTCTGCACCCCTGCCATATTATGCACCCCCTCGTTGAAGTCGTTACCTGATCGCCCTAATCCTAGCCCCTCCCCTAATCCTAATCCCTCCCCTAATCATAACCGCTCCCACACACTTACGCCTAAACCTACCAATACTAGAAGGTGCATAATCTGCCAAGGTGCAAATTTCGGCACAACACCGGTGCTAATTCAGGCTATTTATAGAGTGTGTTTGGCGGGCGACTCGGAGACTCCATGTAGTGTTCTCAAACTCTGACTAAACACCAAGTTAAACCGTAGCCAATGCAGACAGAGTCGTAGTAAGGTTGATCATTACTGTCACTCTTCCTCATTGACATTTGCAGTGAAAACTGTAATAAAATAATACAGCAATATTCAGTGTCCATGTCTTGACTAACATAGCATTATAAATCACTTTAACAATAAGCATAAACGATTGTTCTCTTTGTAGCAGCGATTACAATGGCTATTAGCATCGTTGAAAGCTTGCACACAATGGTAAACAACCATTTTTTTGGCAACTAATCAAACATCATCTTTTTAACAAAATCATCACTAATACATGATCTTTAACATGGCTAGTGTCATGTTAATGAACTTACAGCATTGTCTTTATGATGCTTTTTAGTGGATGCAATGGATTATCAGAGAGAGCACACCATGTCTGTCTCATTGTTTTTCATGCAGAACTGGGAGCACTAACAGGAAGTGACTTCATCACATGAAACAAATAATATATTTTTTACAAACGAGGTAGATAAAGGAAAAGTAATTATGAACTTCACATTTTTACTTGAGAATATTTACCAAAATATTTAAAGCAGATATTTGAAACTTAAATTTATTAAAGGGTCAACACACACGGGCACCACGTTGGTGACCCCTGGCCTAAAATATCCAGAATCAGGCGCAGACCGATTGTTGTATGAGATCTGTAAGAGGTACAGAGAGCAGACGGATCCTTCTTCTTTTTTTGAATCTCTCTCTCGCTGTACTTTGATGTCAGACAACGGTCGTTCTGTGCAGTGCTGCTTCAAGTCGAATGAATGAACAAACAAACACATCTAGTATGAATGCGTACTGTGAATAAATTACTGCAAATAATAATAATATCATGGCTACAGTAACATCCTCAGCAAACCTTAGATAAAGTTTGATTATTATGTGCGTACGGTTACCGGTCAGAAGTTTGGACACATTACAGTTTTTAATGTTTTTTTTAAAGAAGTATCTTATGCTCATCAAGCTATACATTTATTTGATCAAAAATAGCCTACAGAAAAAAAACGTAATATTGTGAAATAGAAAAGTAAAAAAAAAACAAAAAAAAAACAGGCTTTATTTAAAATAGAAATATTTTGTAACAATACCGTTCAAAAGTTTGCAATTCAATGGGTCAGTATTTTTTTCCTTTTTTTTTTTTAATTAAATGAATACTTTTATTCATAAGGCTGTCTAAACTTTTGACTGGTACTACACAAGTGAAACTATACAAATTTTAAAATTAAATGTATAAATAAAAAGGTTAAAAAGAGGGTGGGGGCTTCCAAATGTCTAGAACCGGCCCTGGACAACACTTGTATTTTTAAGTCTCTGAACTCTTCAAAGATAAAGGAGGACATCTTTACACAACACTGTTTTCTTTGGCCATTCATTTACAGTGCACAACAACAGCGTTTTGAAAACAGTTTTAGTATCAAATAGGAAAATACTGTGTCAGTATTGCAAAGGACAATAGTAAGCACTCAATTTTCAGTTAAAGGCAGTTCATCATTGAATTCAGTGATGTCATCTACAAGCTTAGTTCAGTTTAAATAGTATCTGTGCAATCAAGTTACATTTACATTTATGCATTTAGGAGACGCTTTTATCCAAAGCGACTTACAGTGCATTCAGGATATACATTTTTTTTTTTTTATGTATTTGTGTTACGTTTTTATTGAACCCACAACCTTTTTGCGCTGCTAACGCATGCTCTACCACTGAGCCACAGGAACTCAAACAGGAAGTTGACGATATCACTGGACGTTAAGTGTCCCCAACTAAGCAAGCCAGAGGTGACAGGGGCAAGGAACCAAAACTCTATCGGTGACCTTTTGCAAGTCTCTCAACAGTAGCAAAAAGAGTGTGTGTGTTGTTTAAGTTACTGGTTTATAAGGTTTGAGAAGAAGAAACTCTGTCTAGCTGTGGCTAGTTCCACATGGAAAGCATGAAGGCTGTCTTTATAGATGCTATAGTGAATTTTGTTTCGTCTTCCACCACATCCGCTCAGCTTTTCTGCATTGTCTTTTCATACTCTGTTCATACTCAGAAGACTCAACTGTTTCCTGGGGTCTTGTCCCGGTGGTCGTCTGAGACAAGGTCTTTACAGGGGATCTGTATCTGGGGCTCATCTAGTTGTCCTGGTCTCCGCTGTCTTTCAGGGCTGTAGAGGGCCTTTCTAGGTGCTGATCCACCATCTGGGCTGGATACGTACTGGATCCGGGTGGCTACAGTGACCTCGGAATAAGTGAAAGTGACATGACATACAGCCAAGTATGGTGACCCATACTCAGAATTCGTGCTCTGAGTTTAACCCATCCAAAGTGCACACACACACACACACACACACCGTGAGCAGCCATTTATGCTGCGGTGCCCGGGGAGCAGTTGGGGGTTCGTGCCTTGCTCAAGGGCACCTCAGTCGTGGTATGGCCGGCCCGAGACTTGAACCCACAACCTTAGGGTTAGGAGTTAAACTCTCTAACCATTAGGCCACGACTTTCCAGGGTTAGGAGTCAAACTCTCTAACCATTAGGCCACGACTTTCCCTGTCACTTAATACACAGATCTAATATCATTTTGGAATTGTTCGCTGTTCCGGTTGACCTAATTAATGCAGCCTAACAATCTTTTTTAATTCTGAGTATGGGTCACCATACTTGGCTGTATGTCATGTCACTTTCACTTTTCACTTTCAAATTGCCAGAGTTTTGAAAACGCATCGGACGTGGAGGACTATAATGCGATAAGAGCTTGCTCAAGTACTGAGGTGCTAAACCATTCAGGGTTTTATAAGTAATAAGCAAGATTTTAAAATCTATACGATGTTTAATAGGAAGCCAGTGCAGTGTTGACAGAACTGGGCTAATATGGTCATACTTCCTGGTTCTAGTAAGAACTCTAGCTGCTGCATTTTGGACTAGCTGGACTTTGTTTATTGAGCGTGCAGAACAACCACACAATAAAGCATTACATTTACATTTAAACATTTAGCAGATGCTTTTATCCGAATTGAATTTAAATTTAGAAATTTAGAAGAAATCAGATCAACGAGAGTAGTATGATGTTGTAAAAGTGTTGTGACAAGTCTCAGTTAGTCTAGTACAGAACACGTAGCCAGTTTTTTTTTTTTTTTTTTTTTTTTTTAATAATCTAACCTTGAGGTCATAAACGCATGGATTAACATTTCTGCATTTGACATTGAGAGCATAGGTCGTAATTTGGATATATTTTTGAGATGGAAAAATTAGCAATTTTACAAATACTAGAAACGTGGCTCTCGAGTGAATGATTGCTATCAAATAGCACACTTACGGTTCCTAACTAATGACAAAGAATTGACAGAGCAGCCATCAAGTGTTAGACAGTGTTCTAGGTTATTACATGCAGAGGTTTTATGTCTGATAATTAATACCTCTGTTTTTTTCAGAATTTAGCAGTATGAAAATACTCGTAATCCAGTTTTTTATATCGGTTTTTCAAATTGGTATGTTTTCGCCGGGCCGCGAAGAAATATAGAGCTGAGTATCATCAGCATAACAGTGAAAGCTAACACCATGTTTCTTGATGATATCCCCCAAGGGTAACATGTAAAGTCTAAAAGTAATGGCCCTAGTACTGAGCCTTGGGGTGCTCCGATCAGGATTTTTGAGGTTGATCACAGAAAGCAGTATCTGCCGATACCGATCCTTTTAAAGCCTTTATAGTGATACACCAATCAGGATTTTTTTTTACATTTATTCAGGGCCTGAATTTCATTTTTGAAAATGGGGGGAATTCCCCTCTTAGGAGACTTTTGTGAGTGGGGAAGCAGCACGGACTGTGCTTTCACAGAAGAGTCCGCTACTGATCCTTGGCTGTTTACCACAAGCACAACATTTATCCATTATTTTTGATTTCAAATTCAAACATTGTCACTGAAAATGCTTTTTCAGCATTGCATTTTTTTTTTTTTTACACAATACAGTAATACAATCTTTAAAAGACATGTTTAAAACACAATAAAAGCACTAGATGTGTAGTACTTCGACTCTAGACCATAATTTCATCTTGTTCCTATTCAAAGTGTTCGAGGAAATAGCAGAGCAAGTGAGCTCTCGTGTCATTGATGCGGAAGCAGTTCAGTTCATAGCATGTGAGTAAATTGTGCGATTTGTGAGAGAAAATTGCCAAATGGCTAATAAATCTTGTTTGTGAGATTTGTGAGAGAAAATCGTTTCTGATTCTGACTCTGAAGGGGAATATTTGCCTTTTGGAAATGATGATCGGTCGTCTAATATTCGCGCTTCTCCCGGTACATCTTGTGGGGTGGCAGGGGTGAACGTGGTCATAGTGTCCATAGGAGAACTGTTGCTGATCGCACACACTCTAAGGGCCACCGGCAGACAAAGTACAGGTGCAGTCAGTGTGGAGTAGGTGCGCTGTGCCATGCAAAGAGAGGTACCATACTCTCAAGAACTATAAACTGTGTCACCTAGATACCTGATTGGGCAGATAGCTGGTCAAACTGATCAAAAAATAGGCACATGCATTTTACTATGGCACAGTAATATAGTAATAATTTACTACTTTCTCCTGTTTTACTGTTGATTTCCTCTTTTCCTGATCATTTGGAATGAGGGTAAAAAAAAAAAAAAAAAAAAAAAAAAACATGCAAATAAGTTCAAACATCAATTTAATATCTACTATTTCCTGAATATTATAAAATTTGAGATGGCCGCCCCTGATGACAATATAATATGCAAATTAGATGAGTATATTTACACCCCACATAAACTTTCAATCATGCCCAACATTTTTCTTATTTACAGTATATATTTTTGTTTGATCATTTTCAAGCCAAGAGTTTTTGAAATCTTGATGTCAAAAACCCTGGCGCCTAAAGGGTTAAAATCACCAACAATTAAGACTTTATCTGCAGCCAGCACTTACTCAGATCGAAAATCAGCACATTCTTTAATAAAGTCTGTATGGTGCTCTGGTGGCCTGTATACAGTAGCCAGTACAAACATCACAGGGGATTTATTATTAATGTGTTTCTCTGGATAATGTTATATGAATGTTATATTACTTTAAACGGGTTATACTTGAAGCGTGCCAATCTGCTTTACTTATATTAATGATTAAATGTGATAATTAGTTAATAATTTTGTCAAATCTACTTCTTCCACACAGAAATTCATGTTCAGTGAAGTTCCTCACAACAATCACACATTCAGCAATTCATCAGTAAATGCTGGAATATTTCCATCAGTTCTCAAGTGAGGACGAGCATCAAATCATCAGGAAGAGCTGAAATCTGCAAAATCTGAGTTTATTAAAGAGGACAGGGAGAAGATGGGAGATCCAGAACCCTGCAGAATCAAACAATGTGAAGATGCTGAAGAACAAACAGGTTGGTGTTTATTCTTCATTAATAATGCTGATGGTTATAAAGTGTTGAGTAGTTTTAGATTGGTTTGTGTTGTAATTGGAAAATTCTGTAGAGCTCTGCAGTAATATAGCTAAATAATCAAATAATAAGGGATACTTTCTATAAACTGGGTACTTGTTAGATAATTGTGTTGTTGATCAAACATTTAATAGTTATCCCTATAGAAACATGGGATTTGTGCCTATAATGTTTTAAAAATCATAATTTGAAGATCAATGTACCTCATTCATTGATGTATGTAAAAGTTTCAGAGATGTATATATAGATTTTTCTGCTAATGTCTCCACTGCTAAAAGGACATACTACCATAACAAAATTAACAATTCGTCTAACTCTCGCATGCTTTTTTTAAACATTTTTCCTCGCTCCTTTGTCCTCCTCCTCCCCCTCCTGCTTCATCTCTAATAGCTGACGACTTTGCCATGTTTTTCATTAATAAAATTATAAACATCAGTGCACAATTTTCCACACCACAATCCATCAAGCACATCTCACCAGCAAACATACACTCATTCACATCCTTCTCTTCACTCTCTGAGGCAGAAGTCTCTAAACTCATCCTTTCTAATCATCCTACTACTTGTCCGCTTGATCCTATTCCATCTCATCTCCTTCAAGCCATTTCTCCTGCAGTTGTACCTGCACTCACTCACATCATTAACATATCACTCCACACTGGTGTTTTCTCCTCATCATTTAGACAGGCTCGTATAACTCCACTACTTAAGAAACCCACCCTCAACCCATCTCTTTTAGAAAACTACAGACCAGTTTCCTTTCTTCCTTTCATTGCAAAAACACTTGAACGAGCTGTATTCAACCAAGTCTCTACCTTTCTCACACAGAACAACCTCCTTGACAGCAACCAATCTGGCTTCAGAAGTGAACATTCAACTGAGACTGCCTTGCTCTCAGTTGTTGAAGCCCTAAGACTGACAAGAGCGGAATCCAAATCTTCAATACTTATCTTGCTTGATCTTATCTGCTGCTTTTGACACGGTTAACCACCAGATCCTCCTGTCAACACTACTGACAAAGGGCATCTCAGAAACCGCACTCCAGTAGTTTGAGTCTTACCTATCAGATAGGTCCTTCAAAGTATCTTGGAGAGGTCAGGTGTCCAAGTCGCAACATCTAACTACTGGGGTGCCTCAGGGCTCAGTTCTTGGACCACTTCTCTTCTCTGTCGACATGGCATCATTAGGTTCTGTCATTCAGAAAACATGGCTTTTCATACCATTGCTATGCTGATGACACTCATCTCTACCTCTCATTCCATCCTGATGATCGATCGGTAGCTGCTCGCATCTCAGCTTGTCTAACAGACATTTCTTGCTGGATGAAGGACCATCACCTTCAACTCAACTTTGCCAAGACAGAACTGCTTGTGGTTCCAGCAAACCCATCGTTTCATCAAAATTTCACCATCAAGTTAGGCACATCAACCATAACTCCTTCAAAAACAGCCAGAAACCTTGGAGTTATGATTGATGATCAGCTAACTTTCTCAGACCACATTGCTAAAACTGTCCGGTCCTGCAGATTTGCTTTATTCAACATCAAGAAGATCAGGCCCTTTCTTTCGGAACATGCTGCACAACTCCTTGTTCAAGCTCTTGTTCTGTCCAGGCTAGACTATTGCAACGCTCTCTTGGCAGGTCTTCCAGCCAGTTCTATCAAGCCTTTACAATTAATCCAGAATGCGGCAGCAAGATTGATTTTTATTGAGCCGAAAAGAATACACGTCACACCTCTGTTTATCAATTTGCACTGGCTACCAATAGCTGCTCACATAAAATTCAAGGCATTGATGTTTGCATACAAAACCAGCACTGGCTCTGCACCCCTTTACCTAAATTCATTACTTCAGACTTATGTGCCTCTAGAAGCTTGCGTTCTGCAAGTGAACGTCTCTTGATTGTGCCATCCCAAAGAAGCACAAAGTCACTTTTACGGACTTTTAAATTAAATGTTCCCTCCTGGTGGAATGACCTGCCCAACTCAATCCGAGCAGCTGAGTCCTTAGCCATCTTCAAGAATCGGCTTAAAACATATCTCTTCCATCTTGATTTGACCCTCTAACTTTTGCACTCACTATTCTAATTCTATTTAAAAAAAAAAAAATCTAACTACCTTTCTAATCTTTTTGTATTCTATCTATTTTCTTTCAATTTATTATACAATTATAAAAAAAAGACCTCTAACATTAGCTTGCACTATTCTTTTTCTATTCTATCTGTTTTCTTTTGATTTATTATATTATTTAAAAGCCCTTGCTACGTGTACTGCATTTAAGCTAACTGAGACTTGTTATAGCACTTACAGTGGGTACGGAAAGTATTCAGACCCCCTTAAATTTTTCACTCTTTGTTATATTGCAGCCATTTGCTAAAATCATTTAAGTTCTTTTTTTTTCCTCATTAATGTACACATAGCACCCCATATTGACAGAAAAACACAGAATTGTTGACATTTTTGCAGATTTATTAAAAAAGAAAAAAACTGAAATATCACATGGTCCTAAGTATTCAGACCCTTTGCTCAGTATTTAGTAGAAGCACTCTTTCGATCTAATACAGCCATGAGTCTTTTTGGGAAAGATGCAACGGGTTTTTCACACCTGGATTTGGGGATCCTCTGCCATTCCTCCTTGCAGATCCTCTCCAGTTCTGTCAGGTTGGATGGTAAACGTTGGTGGACAGCCATTTTCAGGTCTCTCCAGAGATGCTCGATTGGGTTTAAGTCAGGGCTCTGGCTGGGCCATTCAAGAACAGTCACGGAGTTGTTGTGAAGCCACTCCTTCGTTATTTTAGCTGTGTGCTTAGGGTCATTGTCTTGTTGGAAGGTGAACCTTCGGCCCAGTCTGAGGTCCTGAGCACTCTGGATAAGGTTTTCGTCCAGGATATCCCTGTACTTGGCCGCATTCATCTTTCCCTCGATTGCAACCAGTCGTCCTGTCCCTGCAGCTGAAAAACACCTCCACAGCATGATGCTGACACCACCATGCTTCACTGTTGGGACTGTATTGGACAGGTGATGAGCAGTGCCTGGTTTTCTCCACACATACCGCTTAGGATTGATGCTGAAACGTTCTATCTTGGTCTCATCAGACCAGAGAATCTTATTTCTCTGTTTTTAAGCAAACTCCATGCGGGCTTTCATGTGTCTTGCACTGAGGAGAGGCTTCCGTCGGGCGACTCTGCCATAAAGCCCCGACTGGTGGAGGACTGCAGTGATGGTTGACTTTCTACAACTTTCTCCCATCTCCCGACTGCATCTCTGGAGCTCAGCCACAGTGATCTTTGGGTTCTTCTTTTCCTCTCTCACCAAGGCTCTTCTCCCCCGATAGCTCAGTTTGGCCGGACGGCCAGCTCTAGGAAGGGTTCTGGTCGTCCCAAACGTCTTCCATTTAAGGATTATGGAGGCCATTGTGCTCTTAGGAACCTTAAATGCAGCAGAAATTTTTTTGTAACCTTGGCCAGATCTGTGCCTTGCCACAATTCTGTCTCTGAGCTCTTCAGGCAGTTCCTTTGACCTCATGATTCTCATTTGCTCTGACATGCACTGTGAGCTGTAATGTCTTATATAGACAGGTGTGTGGCTTTCCTAATCAAGTCCAATCAGTATAATCAAACACAGCTGGACTCAAATGAAGGTGTAGAACCATCTCATGGATGATCAGAAGAAATGGACAGCACCTGAGTTAAATATATGAGTGTCACAGTAAAGGGTCTGAATACTTATGACCATGTGATATTTCCGTTTTTTTTTTTTTAATAAATCTGCAAAAATGTCAACAATTCTGTGTTTTTCTGTCAATATGGGGTGCTGTGTGTACATTAATGAGGGGAAAAAAAATTAACTTAAATAATTTTAGCAAATGGCTGCAATATAACAAAGAGTGAAAAATTTAAGGGGGTCTGAATACTTTCCGTACCCACTGTATATATCATTGCTCTTTTGTTGTTTTTGATTGCTTCCATTGTCCTCATTTGTAAGTCACTTTGGATAAAAGCATCTGCTAAATGACTAAATGTAAATGTATATATAAAATGTACTAGATGTATTTATAAAACTGCATCAAAATGATCAAAATGTTGTATAGCAATTGTCTGCTTTCTGCTGTTACATCAGGGTTCATGTTTTTGTCTTTTCACATTTCTTTTTTGAGTTAATGAAAAAAAAAACATTTTTACTTTTATTTCAGAGTTGATTGAAGAAAATGAGGAGAATGAAGAATTGAGTGAAGTTGAGGGAAACAATCTCTTCAGAACTGGGAAAAAACCTTTGAGTTGCTCTCAAACTCTTAAAGTTTTAAAGAAAAGAAGAGCCAAAAAATCTTTCACCTGCACTCAGTGTGGAAAGAGATTGAGATGCAAACATCGTCTTGATCTTCACTTGAGAATTCACACTGGAGAGAAACCATACAAGTGTTCACACTGTGACAAGAGATTCAGTCGGTCAGATCACCTGAAAACACATGAGAGGATCCACACTGGAGAGAAACCGTACACTTGTGATCAGTGCGGGAAGAGTTTCACACTAAAAGGAAACCTTACATCACACATGAAAGTTCATACTGGAGCGAAACCATTCTCTTGTGATCAGTGCGGAAAGAATTTCTCACAATCATCAAACCTTAAGTATCACATGAACATCCACACTGGAGAGAAGCGACACACATGTGATCAATGCGGGAAGACATTTTTGTGGGCTTCAGTCCTGAAAACACACCTGAGAGTTCATACAAAGGAGAAACCACATTCATGTCATTTGTGTGGAAAGAGTTTTTCACATCTACAGCTTTTAAAAGAACATCAGAAAACACATACTGGTGTGAGACAGTACATGTGCTTTGAGTGTGAGAAGACTTATACTTCAGCGAGCCGTTTAAAACTGCATGAGATGATTCACAGTGGAGAGAAACCTTACAAGTGTTCACACTGTGACAAGAGATTCAGTCAGTCATCAAATCTGAAAACACATGAGATGATCCACAGTGGAGAGAAACCTTACAAGTGTTCACACTGTGACAAGAGATTCAGTCAGTCATCAAATCTGAAAACACATGAGATGATCCACACTGGAGAGAAACCTTATAAGTGTTCACACTGTGAAAAGAGATTCAGTGTGTCATCAAGTCTGAAAACACATGAAAGGATTCACACTGGAGAGAAACCTTATAAGTGTTCACACTGTGACAAGAAATACAGTCAGTCAGGACACCTGAAAACACATGAAAGGATTCACACTGGAGAGAAACCTTATAAGTGTTCACACTGTGACAAGAAATACAGTCAGTCAGGACACCTGAAAACACATGAGAGGATCCACACTGGAGAGAAACCGTATCACTGCACTGAATGTGGGAAGTGTTTCAATCAATCTTCTGCTCTACACAGTCATACAAAAAACAATCACAGTAAGTAGATCATCTTCAGATCCAGCACTTTCAGATCTGATGCTGAGTCCCTCACCAAATGTGACACAATAATGCATCAAGCAATAAAATATAATCTGAATAAATCTGTCATTATAAGTAACACGACAAAGAGACATTATCTAAATTTTTCACAGTGAATAAAGTTAATCTTCATCTTCAAAACGAGCAGATTCAACTGTGAGATTCAGATCAACTCAAAGATGGAGTTCCTCCCCAAAGAACAATGTCAAAATGTTTTATTCTTTTATGCCATTTTGCCTCATGATATAAATAACATTAGTGTGCTTTCTTATGATTTTAATATTATGTTCAACAATCTTATAATGCATATGTATATTTTAGTTTTATTTTGCTTTTGTTTTGGTGAGGGGAAGCTTTTTTTTTTATGTTCTTTTTTTGTTAGGTGAGGTGGAGAATTTAATTCTTTTAAGAGAGACTGAGATTTAATTGTAATGTTATTCTTCATTGTGTAAGGCCTCTGCGGAACCGACCCACCAAAAAGCTGCAGAATAAACCCATTACCAAAACAGGATCTAAAGATTCCCCCACACAGACATCACAAGATCGTAAAACTAACAACACCCTCATTGTCTGGATTAGTTTCCTCTCAACATGATAATAGCTAATCCAATCAAGGGAAAAGAGAGCTCCTTTGTCTCAACGAACTGAAGAGTCATTCAAGCAACATACGGTTAAGTGCTACCTCGTGGACACTACGCATAAATCCATAGTAGAAGCCTGAAAACAGGAAAGACACATTTACATGACACTCTCCAGGCCTGCAAACACCCAAGATCCATACAGCGTGACTCCTTGTGATCCCCGAGGGCAGGGGTCTGCAACCTTCAACATCAAAAGAGCCATTTTGGCCCCTTTCACACAAGATAAAACTCTTGCACTTTAGGGCTGTGCGATTAATTTTAATTTTATTTTCGATTATGAGTTTGACTTCAAAGGATTATGATAAGATATATTGATATATACAAGATATATAAAAGAGGTGAAGCGATATATTGGAGAAAATCTGATGTGTCAGAGTTTTGGATCCATGTGTTAGTTCTTAAAGTGACAGCAGCCTGTGGAGCAGTTGTGGCCTAATGGTTAGAGAGTCAGACTTGTAACCCAAAGGTGAGACCCTCGAGCAAGGCACCAAACCCCCAACTGCTCCCCAGGTGCTGCCTCAAAAATGGCTGCCCACTGCTCCAGGTGTGTGTTCATGATGTGTGTGTTCAGGAGTCACTGCTGTGTGTTAAGCTGATCTTTTGCCAAAAAGAAACACAGAAATGTTTAAACTTCATTACAAGCCATGCAATCTAAAGTCAGTGTGAAAGTAATTTACTGAAACTCTGAAATTTTCCATAATAAAAGGCAAAAAAAAAAAAGAGCTACCATGTTAATCTTACTGCATGCACCCAAGTATGAAAAGTGACATTAATTTTTATTTTATTTTTTTTTTTTTTTGAAAGTCATGACATTTTGCCGATTATGGTAACCTATACTTGGAATTGGTGCTCTGCATTTAATCCATCCAAGTGCACACACACAGCAGCAGTGAGAAGTGAACACACACAGAACACACACCTGGAGCAGTGGGCAGCTATATACAACGCCTGGGGAGCAACTGGGGGTTCAGTGCCTTGCTCAAGGGCACTTCAGTCATGGGTATTGAGGGTGGAAGAGAGCGCTGTTCATTCACTCCCCCCCACCTACAACTCCTGCCAGCACCCTGCCTCTATCTTGCAGCCCTCGGGTTAAAGTTCCAAATCTCATTAGGCCACAGCTGCCCCAGTTTGAGTAGACATTCAAAAACAGGACCAATTCAACAGATTGAAAGTGATAATTTTTGTCAATTTTACTGGAATCCATCTTTTTGTTGTCTTTCTCGGGAGAAGAAAAATGACAATTATAATCATGACAACACTGGGCGAAACTGTTGAAGTGTCTCACGTCAGATATGATTGTGTAATTCTTACCTGTATCGTGTTAAAACTAAAATGCTCCTGCTTTAATCTGAAAGTGAGAATCACATTAAAGCACATGTTGATGCAGTACTTCAGCAATCATCATTTTACTTGAACCCAAGTCTACAGTTGGGCACAACGTGCACAACTTTTACACCTCACCGTGTTTCGTTCTTCCTGTATCTTATATCTGTGTATTGTGCACTCCAGATTCAGAGAAATCCAGAGCATTTTGCTTCATCATTTTAATTCTCATGTTGTCATCATGTCTTATTATAAATTGAAAGATTATTGGTTTTTAATCAACTTTAGTCAAATGCATTTGCAATCAACTGTAGCCAGCTGTCTTTGTTTACAAAAGTGTGAACCAAATGGCCCATATAATTAGCCTCTTAGGTCAACATCAGATCAATGAATGGGCTCTCCATGGGGAGAGATCCTATCAAGTCATCATAAGGTTACACTATCATTGGCTCTCCATGGTGTGTTATTGTATTGTTTGTAGCACATTTGTTACCAGGTATAAAGGTCTGGTCTCACAGACCGTACCTTTGGGTTAAGATTGTTTGGAAGATGACATTCTGAAGAACTGCTACCTTCAATGAATTCTTCTCCCCACAAGAACTTTGGTCAAGCTTACTTATTTTATGTATTAGAGAAATCTAGTACATTGGCGAGCCACCCAAAACTACTGCTCAGCCAAATGTAGGAAAAACTAACAAAATGCTATCGACCTAATCCACATTTTAGGAAGTCGTGGCCTAGTGGTTAGAGAGTTTGACTCCTAACCCTAAGGTTGTGGGTTCGAGTCTCGGGTTAGCAATACCATGACTGAGGTGTCCTTGAGCAAGACACTGAACCCCAACTGCTCCCCGGGCGCCGCAGCATAAATGATACCCACTGCTCTGGGTGTGTGTGTGTTCACGCTGTGTGTGGTAACCCTGGTTAGGAATGTGGAGGTTCAAATGCAAACGGTTCTGTGTGCAATAAAATCCGTATGTAGTCTCGCATAGCCAGACCTTCAGACTGACAGCTGAAGGTCTGGAATTCATGGCAGCTTTTTCATTGGGCAACATGACCGACATGTCAAACAATCACAGTTCGTTTTGTGGCATCATCACTTTTCGAGGTGTGGAAATGTCATCACAATAACAGACCGGTGTGTAAAACTCTCGGACATATTTTAAAGATTCTATGATGCGAAACTTAAGTGACGACTGAGACTGAGACTAATCCGTGTGTGCTATGCTTAAGATTATTGAAACCTGTGGAAAATAGGAAAAACATAATCAAAGCGCAGGTGAGGGAAAACTTTGTGAGTGTGAACTGGAAACAGCTTGAATGGCACTTGAGACAAGTCTATCCATGTTTGTGGCACTCAAGACAGGAATATGTGTCAAAAATACAAGAAAACCAATCGAAGCGAAGAGGAGAGAGATTTCTGAAACTGACTGGAATGTGTTCCTTTAAAACTGTAGGGTTTTGTCCGAATATGTTCTCACAACATTGAGCGGCGACTGAAACCGGGAACTGTGAACTAACATTAGTCAAAATGGTGCTTGAAAACGTGGATCAAAATGGTAGAATCAAAGATGGTAAAATGCTGTCAGTTTGCTATAGTTCTTGACTTTCAGTGTTTATTACTGTGTGTTTATTGACGTGATGGTTTGGCCATAATAGTTTAACTTCAGTGGGTGGAAAACATAAACAAATTGAAAAAAATCTTAAATTTGTTTAAGCTTTCCAAAAGAATTTGGTTAAACTTTATAAGCTGAATAAGCATGGAGTTGTTTTGCTTTTTCTGAACTAGTGTGATAAGTTTTTATATTTTATTATCTGTTGCCTGTGTTGTTACCGGAACTTTTTTCTTGCTTTTTGCTTTTTGTCATATTGTTTGATTTTAATTTAAAAACCCAAATTTCAAATAATATTTGAATTAATTAAAACAGTCACCATGTTTATTGATATATTATATATAATGTATGTATATAAACAATCGTTTCAGAGCAATTTGTTGTAACCACTTACCCTGTAACTACAAGGAATAAGGGGGGAACAAGCACCACTTTAATTTACAGCCCGCAAATGTTGTATTTACACTGAAACTTCATGGAATAAGGGAGGAACAAGTTGGTTTTATACATTATACATATATCATTGTTTTAGATTTTAAAAATGCATGCTGTGCTACAAACATGCAGTTCATATTGAATACTTTTTAAATGTTTTAGTTTTCAAATTCAGAAGTAATAAAATATATATGTAAGGAATAATTTACGTTTATGTTTTTTTTTTTTAATTTTGAGGTGTTATAATATATATTTGTAGAGTATATTACGTTGGTCTGTTAATTTATTTGAAAGTGATTTGTGTGGTTTTTGTACTTAAACCGCTATTGTGAGTAGGATTATTTCTTCCGCATCTCATCAAACGCCTCTTGCTAGTTCCAAAACGTCATTTTAAAGCTGGTAATTGAGGCTTGAGCCATGATAGCATTCTAATGCAGTTATAAATGAAGTTATTAGAAAGAGAGCGAGAGAGACAGAGAAACAGAGAGAGAGAGAGAGAGAGAGCTTGTGTGAATTAGGCTTTCTCTGTGCCTCCCTCAAGTCTTCTGCAGCAGTGTCTTTTGTATTTACTTTTTTTAAATTTCTTGTTGTTGTTTTTGTTTGTATTTTAATTTCTCTTATTACAGTTTTACTAAGTGAAGTGATATGGAACTGTAATGCGGTCAGAAGAGCTGCCTGGAACTACGTTAAATGTCATGTGATATATATATTAATATATATATATATGTGTGTGTGTGTGTGTGTATAATATACACATTTCTAAGCTGAACAAATACAATGCAGCACAGTGGTAAAGGGAAACGTTACCATATTACAGGTGAGACTAAATGTTTCATAATTAATGAACTTCGCAATGTTATCAATGTGTTTTCTGGTTTATTATTGTGAAGATGCTTTCAAGCAATCTGTTCTGTGCAAACACTATATCGAGGGGTGAGAACCAGAAGGGTGTAAGTCACATTTCAGCAACTTTACAGGACCAAAACAATCATGATTATATGTTGACAGTATTGTCACAGATCGGCCAGGCTCGCTCACCACCCAGTCCCAGCGCACATCGCCACCAGAGTACTGATTGCACACACCTGCACCTCATCTGCACCCTCATCAAGCCGGCTTCATGAGCACACACCTCACATAACTCCAGTGTCCGGTCTCGTTTATATGAAGTGGACTCTCTATGCTACTCCAGTGAAACATTGAGACTCCTCCTGCCTCCTTCATGTACTTACAGTAGGTAGACAACCAAAATGGGTAATACCGCCGCACGTACTGCCGCGGCATTAACTGCAAGTCAGTCGCGTGTTAAAATCATTCGCGAAACTGGGTTGTAACGCAGGTGGCGCAAAGGGACAGATTGCGAACTGAGTGTAATTGTAAAATGAAAGGAAGACGTTAAACAACAATAACATTATAATATATATTATAACATCCTTAAAAGCCATTAAAAAATAGGATAGTCTTAGGCTACAGTCTACTCATCAAAAATTTAAAGAAAATTTAAAGAAAGACCTTTACACAAAGGCATGCATGCTATTGTTATTAAACAGTCATTGCATACATACATACATATATATATGCATATATATATGCATATATATATATATATATATATATATATATATATCTATATATATATATATATTTATATATATAAATATTATGGATTAAAAGCTAAATGTATCATTTCGGTTCATTCTTGGTTAATATATATATATATATATATATATATATATATATATATATATATATATATATATATATATATATATATAATCTTCAGGTTCCATCTGCAGAGCGAAATGAGAACGGTCCAGCATTTACAAATAATTCTTATTAAGTCTGTTATTATTCTTGAATTTTCAAATTGCTAACACTTTGCATTTTTTAATTATGCCTTTACTGTGTGACCAATAATTGTGAATTGTGACTTTGATCGCGCTGGTGCCTCGATCACGCGCACAGATTCATTAGAAACAGCAGTCGTTCACGAGCCATGCGGCGCGAGCAGCGGTCCACTTTGGCATATTTTTGCTCATGATGATTTTTTTTTTTTTTTCATCGATACTGAAACACGTGTGAAATCCAAAGCCTATTTTACCTAATGAATAAGAGTTTAGCTTCAAATGGGCAACATGTTTGGATTTGTCCCGAATGAGAGAGATAAGCCCAACCTTACCTTATGCAGGCTATAGCTTTAAATTATTTTTTATTATTATTTTTTTTGTTTTGTTTTGTTTATAAGCCTATATTATTATATACTGCAATTATACTTATCCATTAGAAGGATATATTTGTAATTCTTGTTCTGTTCTGATAAATTTGTTAAATTTAAAGGATTTGTTGTAAAGTGAAGGGAACTAAAAATATCCTGTTGGTACATTTGCCTATAGCATTATAAGGCCTGAATGTAATAAAATGCAACTCTCACAAACTTAATTTATTTTTTAGCGTGTTTTCGTGTATGTTTTTATCCAGCTTTATTTTTCCATTGCATCTGAAAATGACTTTGTGCATCACATTCACTCTGTGCGCTCAATCTGCCTCTCGCGTTCAGCTGTGGACGATTTCAAAATGTTTGATATAAAGGTTGCTGTCACATTTTATACAGGAATTGTTAATTTGAAAAAAAAAAAAAAAAAAAAATATATATATATATAGTTAGTTTTATGCTAACATGCAATCAAGTTCTTCAGATACAATACAAGATACAAGTTCATTTTAGGCTATTTAACATGCACTGTGACATTTTAACCCGTTTCAACTTATAAACTCCTTGAGATTTTAAAGTCAGTTTAATAGTATTGAAATTCAAGTTGAATCTAGTATAAAAAAGGTTTTAATTGCTTAAATTATTTCTATGAATTAATAAGTTAGCATGACTTTTTCATCATAGCATTTTTTACGATCTGTATTCGTTTTACGAGCTGTATTCGTTTTACGAGCTGTATTCGAAACCAAGCACCCACTTTTTTCTCTTTTTTACATCTATTAATCGCTCGCATATCTCCTACAACCTACAAATAAGGGCTAATAGAGGTTCTTTCTTTTATTATTTATTTATAATGTTTATTCTTGAAGAAAATAAGTATTTATTCTTTAATAAAATAAGGGATGATCCAAATATTTGTAATGTACAATAATATAGGCCTATATCTGCCTGCAGTTAAAAAGTTATATTTGTTTTGATTCACCCATTTATGTTACAATTATTCTAAAAATAAAAATAAATAATGTCATAAAAAACGCCATCGCCTGAACAAATTTTACCATTATAGAATTGGGGTAGTAATTTAGGAGGTGAAAATACAGTGAAATTACAAATGGCATGGGATTTTAGAGCATGACAACTGAAGGTCTATGAAACATTTCTATGATGCATTTTTTTTAAACAATGGGACTTAAAGTTTTCAACTAAAATATTATTTCAACTATATAGCCTGTGAATAAATAAAATGCATACTTTTCAGTGAAGAATTTTTTTTTTTCCCTTTTTTCCAACTGGTGTTTGGATTTTTACTTCAATATAATGAGCTCCAAGTTTAAGAATAGACTACACTAGTGTTTTTTTTTTTTTTTTTTTTTTTTTTTATCTGTATTTAACAGCATTAGCTCAATGAAATACGTCTTTCTTCATGTAGACTGAATGTTTTACCGCCTTACTAAATGTTGGGCTCATGATCAATGAGTTGTATTCGCTCAAACTGATTTAGTAAAATCAAACCGCAGAGGTGAAGCTGGGTCAGTTAGAGCTCGCGCGCGCTGGGAAGCAGGAGCAGCTGACGGAGGATTCCGCTTGGTCTTAAAGCCTTCCGCAAACGCTACGGTCACAAATAAGAATGATTTTCGCAAAAATAATGATTAATTATCAATTTATAATTTGTTATTATTTTGGTCTAGTGAAAATACTAATATGGGCTGCGATAAAATAATGAATAAAAAGAGTAATGCTGCTGTGAGTGCAGGCATGTTTCAACCCAGTAACATGACAACACACCGTTCCTCTCAGCCCAAAAAACAGACCGAATTCAGTTCAGCTGGAGGGGGTTGGGGGGTAGTTCTGTATAGTTTGTGGGGGTCGAGATAAAGGTGTGAATCTCTTTTAAAATTTTGCAAAATGTTTCATTTTTGTTGTTTGATTGTATTTTTTGCCTCCCTACTTAAAATCAATATTCAAATGAATACAAAATTGTTCAAGACAAGTTTTAATATAATTCTTTATCATTTACCAGTCAAATTTATAACTGAGACAAGATGATTAATAAAAAGCAGTAACGTTATTACCTTAATGCTGGAAAGACCTTTATTTTAATTGTTTATTTATTTTTTAATACTAGCCCATCATGCAATCATACAATTTCCCCTCCGCGCTCCAAGCATTTAATAATCACTCCGCTCCGCCTTCACTCAAGCTATAGCTAAATATGTTTATCATGTGAATTCTTGCTAAATAATCATTTCTTACAGATTTCTGCTCATTCAAAATCAGATACAGATGAAGTACTGTAAGATTACATTTGTTTGAATGCATTATTGTGACAGTGATTACGTGTGAATGTGCTGTATCTGTTTAAATCATGCTTTAACCCGAAAATAATCAGTAAAAGGAACAGACAAATTCCTTGAGAACTAGCCTGTAACACCCCGCCGCTCGACTATTGCCGTCATTATAGTCTTCTGATCGGAGAGATATGTGTATCAAGCTATAGCTAAATATGTTTATCATGTGAATTCTTGCTAAATATGAAGTTATTTTACGGGCTGTTGGCATGAATTGTACTCGTGATGGAGCAGTGCTGGAGCGAGTGAAAACCACGACGCTCCGACTTTTAAAAAATCGCTCCAGTCAGAATCACTCCGCTCCGCTCATACTCTGCTCGGCAGCGTGTCTCAGATGCGCGGGGAGGGTTGAGCCCAGTCAGAACTACAAGCCCTGAGTGGAGCGTCGGACGTTTTATTTTGTTGCGTCCATACAATATTATTTTAGAGTGTGAAATATAAATTTTCACAGAATTTAGCCTATTCATAAACAATAGGCCTATTTTAAACCATCTCTTTAAGTTTTTCTAAATCCCAAACAGAGTCCAGACATCAGTAAAGTATCCGTCTATGAACATGTTTTATAGGTGACAAAAAAAACACCAGTGTTTTGGGAGACATTATATTTTGTTGACTTTATGTGATTTAAAATGCACAAACCAGAACCATAATATTTGCAGAGAAAGGTTGGCCATTCTCAAAACATAAAATATCAATTTAATTTAAATTTTCGTTTTTGTGTTTCAGAGGGAAAATCATTGTTAAGGCATCTCTCCGTTACAGACCGGTCTGAAAGAATAATTTATACAAACGCATATAAAATGCTTTAAAAACTTTAACAGAGATGTCTAGAGGGTATTTAATAGGTCTGCCCCCCACGTAAGATTTTTCTAGTTACTAGTCGTTCATTTGTCATTATTCAAACTAATAGCAGGTTTATATTACATTTACATCTATAATCCCATAATGAGCCTTAATATATTCCACGCTCAAGAACATGCATTACGTTTGCCACAAAGCACAGGCAGAAAAAGCCTAATAACTGTGAAAAAGGAGACATTTTAATTATTTATTAATAAACAAATGTTTTCTTGTCGGCTGCAAGAATAAATTCACAGTGCTGACTCTCTCCACATGGACGCGCCTTTAAAGAGAAATGAAACCTTCTCAGATTACATAATGCTTTCGTTCTGAATTGATTCGTTTAAAAGACATTTCAAGATTTCTGTAGATATATTTCTCATGTATGTGAGACACCCAGATTTTCACTAATTTCATTATTAGGAAAAAAATCACATGACCGAGAGGGCGCCTCCCTGTCATGCGCATTAATAATGTGATGAATAGAAGGAAGTGATTGGAATTTAGGTGTGATTAATGTACACGCCCCCTTTATCTGAATGAATGGGTGTTGCTTAATTAAATTAATGTGTACAGCTGATGTGAGAGGAGATGATGATTATTTAAGGATGGGTTGAGTATTGTTCGGGAGCGATTTGGGGAGCTCTCACTTGTGGGGAAACGCTAGACGGCCGCTCGGGATAATTAGTATCTCCGGCGGTGAAGATAGGTAGTCAGTGGTGGGGTACATGTGTAGACAGTCAGGGATGTGATTTCGGGTTAGGAGAGCTCTTGACCGATGCAACCAATAACTGTGGAAGCAATAAAGCGATTGGAGAGGCTGATTATGTCCGTCGAGGGGCCCAACTGAAAAAGGCTTCCTGTGTATTCTTCTCGCCTGACGTGAGCTCGTCTGCGTACATGTGGACCAATCGGGACTGAAAAAGGGGGGGGGGGGGGGGGGGGTAACACACAGGAGGAACGTGTTTTATGAGCTGGTGTTGTGTTTTTAATAATTAATAAAGAATTGTGTGGTAGCTACCATCCGGTTTTTGTGTTCTCTGAATTCCGTGAGGTTGTTGCGGTTGTTTTAATAATTTTAATTGAATATGAATAATAATTCACATTTTGCATATGCATTACAAAGTAAATATTCTTTTTTACATGCAATTATCCAAAGTAAAACCAAACAAGATTTGTAATTAAGATAAATTGTAGACAAATAAGAATAAATGCTGCACGTGCACTCAGCATCATGTGCGCCGAGCAAATCTTGCACTCTGACATTTTACAGAATATTGTACAAACCTGCATTTAAATGCGGCTGCAATTTATATATTTAATTTATTTTTACTTAAATTATATGAAAGCAAGTAAAGAAGACTCTATTTAAAATCACTGAAGTTGTCAATTAATGAAGCTCTTTTTTTAAACGTGTGCATTTCGTTGATTATAATGAGAGAACTTAAGTTTAAACGTGAGGACGTTTTATTAATCCGTCCATTCTTTAGAGTTTCAGTGATTTAACTAAATCGTGCAGGTTTAATTTATTTGTTTCTTGATTTAATTAGGCCTAATTAATGGGAGCGAAATTATACAGTCCCTCACGTTTTACTAAAATAAAGAAAATAATTTATAAAACACGCAAGCCTTGCTCACTATGCTACCACTCTTAATGCTCCGATGCAAAGTAAACCACAATTTCTTTTGAATAATATAACATACAATTCATATTATATAAATAATACTGCACACTATTTAAATGTGTCTAATCTTAAAATATGGTGTAGAGAAAATATAAGCACAGGCTCATAGGCTTGACGTTTATCCTGCTTGAATTCGTTCTAAGAAATGCACATAACTTCATAATTACCAAACTTTCATCTGTGAATATTAAATATTTTAACTATAGTGTTTTCTTTCATTTTCCCCGACTGCAGCTGTCAAATGTAACACATCGTGAGGCAAAACTGTCGTCTATTCGCGAAAATGTGCTTTGATGCGCTTGTTTGAAAACCTGTGATTAAAGCGCCACTCAGCGGTCAAAAGCTGCAAATGCACTTTGCAGACGCCGCGGCGGTACGAGCGGCAGTAGAAGCAACGTTTTGGATGGCCACCTACTGTACCTCCTGTGTGTTCTCCAGCGTCTGTCTCCTCCCGCGTCTCCGAGTGTTCACCATAGCCCCTTACTGTGAGGTGTGTGCTATCATCTGTCCTCCATTCGTTCCATCCACAAGTTCCTGTAAGATCAAGAAAACCTTTGTTACATACCTCATCAATCCTGTGAACGGCTTCATTGAACTCTATACTCACCTGCCATATTTCCCATCGCCTCTGTTGCCATTAATAAATATTCACCTGTTCATTCTAATCATCTGTGTCTCCTTCTGTAACAAATATACTTACTGAGCACTATTTTAACATTTCATTTATTTTTAAAATCACATGCGCCTTTTTAGCACCAATGTTTTATTAAATTTTGTGTATAAAAACGTGCACATCTCCTGATAATATGAACAAAGCACTACATTAATGAGTGTAAAAGAAATAACAATCCATTGTGATAAAATAAATTATATCACATAAAAAGCCCTTAAATCAACTTAGTTAATTAAATGTTATTTTGTTTTCTGAAATGGTCGTCTCAGCCACTTAACAATTTGGCCAAATGGATGGTTGAAAAGCCTTTAAAGATGCCTTCCCTAGTGAAAATAAATATACAAAAATTTTATTTGAAAGACATTTATTCCATACTAAAAATACATTTACATATTGTTTACATATCACTTAACTGGTATACTTAAAAGTCTGCTAAATTGGAACAACCAATTTTGTACTTAATGCACTTTAATTGTTAGAAAGTAGTGCTGCAGTCCAACTAAAGATGAACTGTATGGAATGCCAAGACTGCCGAAATTAGAAATAAATAAATGTACAAAGAAATTTTAAAAAAGCAAATATAAATAAACAAATTTACAGAGAAAAGTAAAAAAATATATATATAAAAAAATTAGAATTTTATTTCCTTATATCTTTTTTCCACATGTATTTTTTTTCTCTTATTTATATATTTATTTTCACATGTATGTATTTATTTGCATATTTATTTATTTCCACATTTATTTATTTTTACATTTATTTATTTCTACATTTCTTTGTCCGTAGGGTAAATAGCAATGGAGCCAGAGTAGACAAGGGGTAAGCTTTGAGGCCACGGTGACACTGTGTGGTGCCCAAACAAGAAGTGTATCCTACATGATGTGTCTGTTGATAGTGTGATGAATGACTTAGATGGGCAATATGGCCAAAATCTTACATCTTACATAAGTCATTCAGTATCACCCTAAGTGGTCAAACAATTAGCCTACAAATGCATAAAAACTTATGAGATTGTATTAGTTTCATATTAAATTTATCTTTGAATTGATTCCATCATGTCATGTTTCTGCCTTCAAAATGTAAAACATTAATCTCATAATTTTTTTCAAAAATTTCAGAGAAAGCATAAATACAATCAAACGTGCACTGACTATACATTTAAAAACAATGCTAAAAACAAACAAACACTGGTATTTAATTAATTAATATTTATGAAAAACTACTGACAAAAATGTTATCGGGGAAGCTTCAAAGACATGTTTTTTTCATTTGATCAACTGAAGTTAATTGTGTGTGTTTGGTTCAAAAAGAAGCGGTTCATTCGAGTCGTTCGTTTGAGATTACACTGCTTACTTTTCAGTAGCGAAGCAATATTATTAAGTATTTTATAGTTCAGTATTTTGTATTGTGAACAAAATGTTTCAATTTTAAAAAATTCGAGCAAGCGCTATAAGATTCAAAAATGAATGTCTCGTTTGAGTCGGTCCTTTTCAATGTATCAGTCAAAGTTTTAATTGGTATCAAATTCCCCACTGGAGAGTCTGAGAATGCATCTGTTCATCTCCACACACCAGACATCAGTGTTAAAGAAACCCCGTCTCTTCCTCTGGTTTGATGCTGTAGTTACTCCAAGACTCCAGAGTGAACTCTGTTTAAGCTCCACATCCCAGCAGTGTGTTCCTGAGTTAAAACCCTCTGAACCCAGAACACAGTAATACCAGTCAAATCTCTCTGATTATCAGGAACAGATTGATAACCACTGTCTCTCACACTGAGAGCTGCTTTTAATACAAAATCTTACCTTTGAACAGAACTTTACACATGATTTCATATTTAAAGGAGATGTGGAGCAGTGTGATGATGAGCGTGTGTTCAGTGGCACTGTGTTACAGGTGTTTATTGATGATGAGACAGAAGACAGAAGCAGCAGATGAACTCTGAAGTGTGTAGAGATATACTCTCTGTCCAGATTCAGTCAAATACAGCGAAGCTGATTGAGAGGAGCTTCATAGTACAATGACCCAAAACATACTGCAAAAAGGACTCCTGATCTGAACACGACTGCGCTGCATTTCACTCGCTGAAGACAAAACTAAAGACAAAAAGAGCCACAAACACACAACAACTGAAGTCCGCTGCAGTAAAGACCTGCAAACATCACAAAAAAGAAACCCAGTCTCCGCTGATGTCCATGAGTCCAGTCATCGCCTGCAAACGATTCTCAACACAATATTAAAAATTTTATTTATGATTACATTTATTTGTCCAATTACATTCGAGCCCCTGAAGATGGGGGACTGTGTAAAAAAGAATGGTTTTAATTCCTAAGCATTTTATGTTGTGTTTTTGTTGAATTAAAGCTTAAAGTCTGCACTTCAATTTCATCTTGAATTTTTTATTTTTAATTATGAAAATCGTGTCAGTGTCCAAATATATATATATATATAAACTGTATAAATATACTGTAGCCTATATGATAAAAAAGAGACATCTAAAACCCGCAAACCTTTGAACCTAATATGTTAAATGCTTCATCCAATGTTCATATTTTTGTTCATTTGTTCATATTTTCGTATTTTATGCAAATTAGTGCATTTAATTAGATAGCGCCATATCTAACTATAACATTTCAGAAAACTTGTTATACAAAAAAGGTTTCCAATTCTTAATGTAATTAATCATTGTAGGGATTAAGCCTTTTTTTTTAAAGAAGAATCTAATCTAAAGATTCAAATTGCTTTAATTGAACTGATTCAAAATGTAATTAGTTTATACTTCGTCAACGGTTCGTCCCGCGAACATAAAATTCAGTATATCCTTACACTTCTGTTGATATTACTTCATGGACAAGATAATACATACAAACAGAATGATAATTTATAAACTACGAGCTAGGTAGCACAGGATCTGGGCAAAGTTTAATCTTAAAATACACCACACAAGACAATACTTCTTTTATAAATGAATCAAGAATTTATTGAGCGTGTTTTAATAATTCTTCATTTTTAAAGATGAATAAATGTGCTTGTTTTCTGAACAACAGTCTCTTACTCATGTAATTAAATATTGAAACATGATGAAAGATGAAAGCAGGAAGATCCAGAGCTACAGATTACTGATTATTGATCGATAAGATCCTCAGAGAGGAATGATAACACCAGAAGAAAGGGAAGAGTGTGTGAGTGAAGGAGGTTGTGAATGTGTGTAGATGTGTGTTAGTTACAGGATCAGAGAATGACCCTGTTCCTCTCTCATAGTCCAGATTCACTCTCACACGATCAAGATTACGTTCAACACGAACACCAGAACCTGGAGACCCTCTATACTGACTATACCACACAAACCAGACACCAGGGTTAAAGAAACCCAATCCCTTCCTCTGGTTTGATGCTGTAGTTACTCCAAGACTCCAGTATTGACTCTCTTTAACCTCCACATCCCAGCAGTGTGTTCCTGAGTTAAAACCCTCTGAACCCAGAACACAGCGATGATAGTCAAATCTCTCTGGATTATCAGGAACAGATTGATCATCACTGACTCTCACACTGGTCAGATCATCAGACAGAAGGAGAGATCGATGAGCCGTGTTTGGATCCAGAATCACAGGAGCTGATGACACACAATCAACAGATGCTGTTATTCTGATGATCATATAATGATCAAGAGTGAACACAACACAGATGATTATGAATTATGACACTCTCCTGTTGATCAAACACATCAGACATGTTCCTCTCATCACTGTCAGTCATTCTCTGTCTGATTTATCAAGACTGAGAGTTCAATCACAAACAGTCAGAGGTGTACAGACAAACTGAAAACATATTCATTTACGCTCTCATTTATATTCAATTATAGTCAGAAGCTGCTTTTAATACAGAATCTTACCTTTGAACAGAACTTTACACATGATTTCATATTCAAATGAGATTATAATAATAATAATACAGAAATAATGATTATATCTTTATGATTTTCCTCAGTGTTTCTCTTGTTTGGAACACAAAGCTTTTACTGAATGCTGCCTAATTATTAAAAATATATAACAGTAGATATTATTCCACAATAATGTGGTGAAATAGTTGTAATAATAATAATAATAATTGTTATTGTTATTAAAAATAAAAAATAAAATTGGTTTTATTTTATTTAAATAAAATAAATTATATTAATTTTTATTTTAATTAAAATATTCTGTTTAATGATTAGAAAAGTTGCTTTGGCTGGAAATAAAATAAATGTGAAGTATTCAAATGACTAAAACTAAAAATGAAATATAATTAGTTATAATTATACATATTAAAAAGAAGCTAAATAGATTTTTACAGTAATAAAAAGAACAAAAACACTTACAGAATTATTTATATTAATACACACGCACACACACACACACACACACACACACACACACACACACACACACACACACACGCACACTCACACACACACACACACACTCACAACACACACACACACACACAACACACACACACACACACACCACACACACACACGCACAGACACACACAGACACACACACACGCACACACACACACACACACACACACACACACATTTAGTCATTTAGCAGACACTTTTATCCACAGCGACTAATAAATGAGGACAATAGAAGCAATCAAAATCAACAGAAGAGCAATGATATAAGAGTGCTATAACAAGTCTCAGTTAGATTAACACAGTACACATAGCACAGGCTTTTAAATAATATAATAAATAAAAAGAAGACAGACAGAATAGAAAAAGAATAGCTAGTGTTAGAGGTCTTTTTTTGCTTTTGTTAATTGTATAATAAATAAAAGAAAACAGATAGAATAGAAAAGAATAAAAAGAACAGAGAAGCTAGTGTTAGTTTTTTTTTTAAGAAAACAAGTAATTAATAAATGAATACAGTGCAAGTCTAAAAGGGACAAGTTTTTTTAAAAGAATAGAATTAGAATAGAGTGTGCTAGAGTTAGAGGGAAGCGTCATGCCCTCATTATTTTTGAGAGGGCACGAGTTTTGGGGGGGGGGGGGGGGGTCATGTGACACACAGCTTTATTTTTATTTATTTTTTTAATTGAAACATTTCCAAACGCATTAACTAGATCATGAAATATCTTGATTCTGGGGTTATATAGATTATGTTAAATTAGATGTTACACAAATAACCAAAAAGTGTGTAAATGAACTGTAAGTCATGTTTAGTGCTGTTCTTACCTGAGAGTCGGTGAGTTGTATCATAATGATATATTGAGCAACACTCAGGACTGTCAATGAATTATTATTTAATAATAATATGAGTTACTGTCGTCTTCTCTGTGTGTAGTTTTTAAAGCATCATCCTTGTACAAGCTGTACACTGCATTATGTGCAGAAAGATTATTTTCTCTAAAACTCTTAGTCTGTGTTCATCTGAAGAAAGAAAGTCGTTCACGTATGGGATGGCATTGAGGTGTAAAGGATGGATTATTTGTGCTTCATTTTAATTGTTGCTCCTGCTCTAGACAGATGAGTTTGATCTGTGCTCTGCATTTGGTTTTCTCTCTTTAAATAAACTTTTGTTTGTCTGTCTGACAAAACATTTTATGTAGTTTATTTTGAAGCAATTTCTCTTTGCATTGAGAAGATGGTTCAATATGATGAAACAAGAATCTCTTTTCTTTTTTCTTTTGTTGGATTACTTTTTTAAAATTGACTTTTTTAATACTTGAGTACAATTTAAGATCTTACTTTTTTACTTTTATTAAGAAAGTTATTATTTCACAGAGTATCTGTACTTTAACTTGAGTTTAGTTTTTGAGGACCTTTTATACCCATTTCTAAAAGTGAGCTGCTGGTTTTGGTGCAGTAGATGATCTGGTTCTTCACACATAATGCTGAAATCTGTCAATATTGCATCATTTCCAGTGTGTGTATGAAGCTCAGATCTTCTGCAGTCAGACTCACTGTTCTGGACGATGTCCTGCATCTTCTTCCAGACTCTGAAGGGCAGGTTGCCCAAGTAACGCGGCACATGAATCAAAGCTCCAGAAGGAGTCTGTGGATCCGGCTGTGATGAGATCTGGACTCTGGAAGAACATTCAGGATCAGAACTGCAGTGTCTTTGATCAGAAGCAGAGACAGCAGCAGATCACTCACCTTTCCATCGAGACTGGAAACTCCTGCAGAACAAACACACCATGATCATCAAAACAACTCATCAATCATCAACAACTCAATCAATCAATCAATCAATCAATCAATCAATCAATCATCAATCAATCAATCAATCAATCAATGATCTGGAATCAGACCTTCAGAAAGCAGACGTCACTGGCTCTCATCATCTCCTCCGTGTCTTTGATTGTGTGTGAAAGAGCTGAGATGTGTGTGTTGATCTCCTCCAGCTTCTCCTTCATCATCTGCTTCTTCTGCTCCTCTTCCTCTCTCAGTGCAGTGATTGTAGCTTCTTCTTCATCTCTGAGAAACTGATGAAGCTTCTCAAACTGCTGTTTAATCTGACGCTCTGTGTGCTGAGCTTGAGACTGAAATCAAACCACATTCACTTCAATCGTCTCCATCAACACACATCAACACAATCTCATCATTCGGACCTGAGAGAAACTCAGAGACCGACATATAACGATCCAGAAGCAGATTGATGACTGTCATTTACACAAATAATCAGCTGGAGTCATTATATTAAATATATCAGATCATAACTGTATCTAGTGATCTACAGCTGTAATGAAAATGACTCTTGTTACAAGCCACACTGCTCTTCAGAAATCAGAACTGGAGACGCAGTGTGGGATTATTTTGAATTAGAAGGAAACAAAAAAGTTTTGTGTAAACTGTGCAATGTCAAATTGGTGTACAATAACTCTACTGGAGCGATGCATAATCATATTCAATAAAGGCACGTAGGCATTAGCTTAGAGCAGGGATCTTCAACCCTGCTCGTGGAGAGCTACCATCCTGCAGACTTTAGTTCCAGCCCTGCTCCAACACACCTGTCTGTAATCATCATGTAGACCCTGAACACCTTGATTAGCTGCTTCAGGTGTGTTTGATTGGGGTTGGAGCCGAAATCTGTAGGACGGTAGCTCTCCAGGAGCAGGGTTGGAGACTCCTGGCATATAGACTAGCCAACGCCAGCTAATGTCAATCACGTCATTCACTGCGATCCCTTCCTCAGTCTGTTCCTCTAACAAAGACCCACTTCGGTGGTGATGCCGGATGTCCAGGCACTTTCCGAAATTCTGATGGCTTGCTTTTCATTATCTCTGCATGCCTCATATTTGGGGTTTGACATTTTTTCGGGAATCCCGCAGGATTGGAAACAAAATCACTATTAATCACGGGATTGGGACGGGACAGAAAAAATGTCAGCAGGAGTGGGCGGGACTGGGAATTGTAATAACACTTTGATCCCCAACCTCTCATTCATCGACCTCAAATATAGCTTTTCATCTAAAAGATGTATGTAGTAACAACTTTACATTGCCGCTCAATCTAATGTTAACCTACAGAAATGTGCGCTATTGAAGTGTGTGTGGAAACTGAACAACAGCGCGCTCACAGCAGGACAGATGGAGGCACCGGTCGTTTAATTTGCTGTTAAATTACTCCATAATTTTTGGTCATACAGATAAAAGTAATAGATCTGTCTCTTATGTAAATACTCTACGTTTATTTGTGTGCACTCAGAATAACAACGAAACGTTGCGCTTCTATCAAATAATTTAAGCAAACAAGATGTGCTTTCATCTCGGTGAACTTGACCGACCGAGAAACTTTGAAACTCCTTGTATGAAAAATAAATCGATAGAGAGTGAAATGTCTACTTTCAAAAATAGAAAGAGTGTGGGGAGAGTGAAAGACAAAATTAAAGATTCGATCGGGAGCCTGGTTGAAACATGAGCCGAATTCCACAGAAAGGCAGGATGTTGTAAATCAACTCCTAGCACCACAGTCTGATAACCAACCAACTCTTTCACAGAACAGCTTTCAACATTAACACCATTAGAACAATTATTGACAATTTCAATTCGAAGAAGAGATTGTCTAATTTGGGGCAAGTTATCGAAGAAATGGACAGTCTGACCCTCACATGTAAAGCCATGAGAGTAAACAAGATCTTTGGATTGACTTCCCCCCACCTAGTAGAGAAAGGCAGGATTTTGTAAGTAGACCTGTTAACCCCTCTGGTCTTCACAGGAGATATCCTTACTCCCCAGAATGGCACAGAGAATGCCTTCCAATGCATATATGCACCAAAATGAACTCAAAGAAAGACTTCTAAATGGATATCAGTCCATTGCTTAACTCCATATCATTTATGTAACCGACACATTTGATTTTAATGTTTCTAATCACTTATTGTGTATGTCTTTTTAAATAACTCTTGAATAGCTTAAGGGATCATATTCATGTTTAGTATGTGTGTGTTCGAATCTTCTTGCTTGAAACGTTTCTGACCATCAGTTCTTTGTCAAATGTATCATATTCTTGTTATAGGAATCATGTCCAAATTATACCCTGCAAGAGCGGGAAAATTCGGACCACGTGCTTGATAAGATAACATGATTTATGAATGGGGGGGACAAACAATGCAACACCCCGAGAAAAGACAATATCTAATTGGTCAAGACAACATTTGAGGTGTGGCCCAAAATGCCAGTTTAAATAATCAGGACACCATCAAATTTTGCTTTTTAGCTTTGCTTGTAGTTTAAGCTTTTAGTCATGCTTTTAGGCTTTGAGCTTGCGTTTAGCTTTTGCTATCAGTCATGCCGGCTTTTAGCCTGCTTTTAGTCATGCTTTGTCATCACTTTTAGCGTTCTTTGAGCGCGGTTCCAGCGTGCTTCGGCCCTGCACGCCTGCTGCTACTTAGCCACGATGAGAAGAAACACCACCTAGTCTCGTCAAACTTTACTTCTTTTCTTTTCCGTTTGAGAGTTTCGTGTTCTGAGTTTAAGTTTTGTAACGCCGTGTCTCCGAGTCTGACCTCGCGTGCCCGTCTGAAACTTCAACCAGCCCACAACTCTGCATCTTCAGCCAACGCCCAACCACGGGCTTCCCAAGACGTCACTTCAACGACTACTGAACTTCCAGCCAATCAGCAACTTCGAGAAACCCCCTTTTCAGCGACAACAAAGGGAACCCCGTTAAACAGGCAACGCAAGTAACCTCCAGACTCACATCTGTACTGGTGTTATCTAATATAATTTTAACCTCATTGAGGAACTCAGTGCGAGGGTTAATTAAGTGATTAATGGTTGTTCATGTCTATGCAATTTCACGTATTGCTGTAAACTTGGGATTTCACATTTTCATCCTCTTAAACTCATTCTTTCCTAACTTTCTATCTTCCTGCAACTTGTATGAATGTGTGTGCGTGTGCTTATGTGTTAGATTAGTTTATATGTCTTAGATTTATCTAATAAAGACTTGTTTTTGTTTAAAAGAGAAGTATCTTGTGTTTTGTGCTTACAAGTTAATGTCTTAAACTGCTGATTTTGTTACTGTGCTAATTAATAGTGTTGTCACTATACTTCTGATATTAATATCCAGCGCAGATTTGATGTTAAACGGCTCGTTCAGTGAATCGCTGGCCGTTTCAGTGATCAGCCGTGAAACAGTGATTCTGTTCAAATTCCCTTTAAAATCTTAAATGATTCCCTTTGAGCTAAATTGACCTGTTTCCCTTACAAGTAAACAGTGATTCTGTTCATTTACATGAAATGTAATGTGTGTGCAATGCACAATATGCATTGTTTAAAATGGCTTTCCAAAAATTTTGATTTTTTATTCAACTAAAGTGGGCATGTTGTGATCTGTACTATATTATTTATATATATATATTTTTTTTTACTGTAACTGACAGATTGGGTTTTTATTTATATATATATATTAATGTGGGTATATTTATAAAGGGGAGTGGGAGGGAAGGGGATTCATTTTTCCGGGATTGGGACGGGACAGGATTTTCCCCCAGTTTTTTCATGGGATTGGGATGGTACGGGATTTTTTTTATGGGATAGGGATGGGAGAGATTTGAAAATCCACTCCCGTGTCACCCTCTACCGCGACTTCAGTTCCCGCAGAGCGTGTTTTTTCAAGTGCAAGAATTGTTAATCACCTCAGGTCCTGTCTTTCTTTTTGTTCGTTTTGTTTTTAGATGATATAGCCTACATCAGGGTGCACAACCCTGCTCCTGGCGATCGACTGTCCTGCAAAGTTTAGCTCCAACCCTAATCAAACACACCTGCCTTTCATTTTTAAGTGAGAAGACCTTAATTAGTTACCTCATGTGTGTTTGATTAGGATTGGAGCAGAACTTTGCAGGACAGTCGATCGCCAGGAGCAGGGTTGGGAACCTCTGGCCTACATGATGAAGTATGTTTTTAAAAGCCGTTTTAATGCTATTCCTTGATACAAAATTTCCTTTTGTTTTTGTCTTTATATGAAGTTATATGAAGATGAAGAATTCTGTCAGACTATTGATTGGTTTTTCATGGTTCTCCATTACCCCAGCTGATTTTAATAAAAAAGCATTGGCTGTGTGCTTTCTTTTTCTTTTTTTTAACGACCGCTTAAAATTAAATGATAACGCGAGGCAAGCGTAGGCTATGGCATAATTGTGACCTGTTTTTTAGTGGAATTCATTGAGGGATTTGGCAGTGTAATTCATAGAATAAGTATTTCAAATGTAGGCTAGTTAGTTGTGTAATTGATTTGGTAGTTTTTTTAATTGTATGAGTGGGGGTTTCATGCTTTTAGACTAGTCGGATACAAAACTTCTGTTTAAATGACAAATTAGTCAATTTCGTTTAAACGACAGTCAAATTAAACATTGCGCACATCCCTACTATAAACCTGGCCAAACATGAGTTTATCTTGGTGAGGTGGTGGGTGGTGGGCAGGTTAGGCCTGTAGAAGTGAAGATTGAGCTGTCTTTGAATTCTCTGTGCCTCAAAACCAACGTGAACTTCACAGATTTTTGGGTATGGCAGGGTACTGTAGAGGTTTTAGTAGAAACTTTGCTACTGTTGTGGTGCCACTATCTGATCTTCTTAGAGCTAAAGTGCCATTTTTGTGGTCAGAGAAGTGTCAGGAAGCATTTAACAATTCAAAAATGTTGTTGGGCACCAGCTGTGTTTTTGGTACAGCTCCTGAAGCATCCTTTTAGTGTTGCAGTGGCTGCCAGTGAGAGTGGGGCACACCTGGGGCATTGTATACCAGCAGTTTTTTCTAAGACAGCTTGGGTGTTATTTTCCCTTTTAATATTGATATTTCATTGCATTTAGACATATATTTAACATCTTTTGTTGCTGTTGTTATTTCTTTTTCCAAAGAACATTTTTTATTTTTTTATAGCTTAATTTCTTTTCCCAATAAATTATAAATTATTTAAACCCTATTTTATTATAACCCTCTTTATGTTGCGGTCTTGGAACGAGCTCGACCCTAACACTCTGGATTCTGTTTCCTCACCTTGATGTGTCGAACTGTTTTCTCAAACTCTCCTTTTGTTTTTTCATTGTGTTGAAGTTTCTTCTGTAATGAGTTCAGTGCTGTATTGAGCTCCTCCTAGAATTAAATAAAATAAAATACATAAAACACCAGATTATAGTGAAAAAAGAAGAGAAGACGGTACAGTGATATGATCATATAATGCAGTACAAAAGTATTTGCCCCCATCCTGATTTCTCATACTATCTCATACTAAATTAATTCAGAAATTAAAACCTGCCATAAAACAAACACAATCTGAGTGAACACAAAGCACAGTTTGTAAATGACAAAGTTATTTAATCGAAGCTACACAAAAAAAAAAAAATAGTTAATCAAGTTCATGGTGTCTGTGTGAAAAAGTATTTGCCCCCGTAGTTAATAATTCCTCAAATCTATGAAACTTTATTGATAATGGCGTTCAGTTGAACTAAAAACAAGCAGCTCTGATCAAATCAACACTTAAACAGGACTTTTATAACAACATGAAGTTGGCTAAAAGCCATTTCTCTTACCTTATATGATGAAACCACTTCATCGATGGGTCTGAATTTATGATTGTCGTGTTGTTTTGAATCTCTGCAAACTACACATACCGGCTGTTTGTCCTCCAGACAGAAGAGTTTGAGTTTCTCACGGTGTAAACTGCAGATCTCCTCAGATCCTGATGAACGAACCTCATTTCTCTCCTTCAGGAATGACTCACACAAGTTTTTTAATGCTAGACTAACTGGAGGATCAGCTTTTGATGATCTTCTCCTGCAGACAGGACACTCCTGAGTTTTCTTGGTTCTCCAGAACTGCTGAAGACACTCTTTACAGACACTGTGACTACATGATAAAACAACAGGATTCTTGAAGATTTCCTGACATACAGGACAAGAAAAATCATCTTCAGATAGAGAAGCCATTTTCACTCTTTGAGCTCCAGCGATCTAAACTTTACTTTCACTTTCTGAACAACAGTTTAAAAACAAATCCCCACGAGAATCACAAAGATCTGCTCTCTATTCAGAAACAAACTTCACAAAGATCCTTCTGTAAAGTGTTTCTCTTGGTTCTTCACTGATGGCTGGTTCTTTATTGTTTTTGTCAGAAGAGAAGAGAAGAGAGTCAGTGTGACAGAAAGCAGAAATAACACGTCAGTCTCTTCCTGGTAAGAGCTGTGAGAGGGAGGAGCTTATGATCACATGACTGTGTTTAAACAATCAGACAGGAACATCAGGATTTCTTCAGGTAAAATCTTTTTAAAATCTTTCAATTGTATTAAAAATGAACTTGCACTGAAATGTTAAAATAAACTGCTATAAATTATTGGATAAAACATAAAGGAACAATGAAAATACACAAATATTAACAATAAAACCCATAAACCCTTACATGCAGGCCTGGATGAAGAATTCAGAGGGTCCTTGGCACAATGTCTTGTAAGGATGAACCCATCACTCCATGGACAGTTGACATCCTTATGGAAGACCAAATAATCTATTTCATAATTGACTCTGGTGCAGATGGAACTGTAATATCCGAGAAAGCTATGAAAGCCTGAGAAATAAGATACCACCGAGCAAAACCAATGTCATACTGAACAATCCTGGTATCAAGCTGGGTTGTATGGACCAGAAATAATATTGGTATGAGGATGGGTTGTGTGGTACTGAAAAGTTCTGTTATTAATGTGGTTTGTGGTGCTTAAGATTGTAATCTGCTGCAACAGCAGTGCTGCAATTCAAATGGGGCTAATAAAAAGAATAAACGAATTAACAGAGAGTGTGTTTGGCTCTGTGAGACTGATGGCATGAGAAACAGTTAAAATAATGCTTAAAAATACAGCGGAGCCATACAGTCTTCATGTAGCTCGTAAACTACCAATTCCAATGCTTACAAAGGTAAAACAGGAATTGAACAGAATGGAGCGGCTGGGTGTGATTGAAGAGGTTTCTCCATGCACCACTCCATGCTGTGCCCCAATGGTGCCAGTCATCAAAAGAACGGAGACATCAGAATTCGTGTAGACCTCAAACGACTGAACAAAAATGTAATTCTTTGAAATTATGTTGTAGGTGTTCTAAAGGTATGTTATGTTGGAATTTTTTTAGATCTCTTATGAACTGGTGTGGATGCTGCCAGCGGTTTCTGGCAGATAGCGTTAGATGACGCCAGCAAGGGGTTGAATACTTTCATAACCCCCTTCAAGAGGCACTGCTTTTGTCGCTTGCCATTCGGCATTACTAGTGCTCCAGAGATATTTCAGAAATGCAGAACTGAGCTGCTTCAGAGCATCGAGGGAGTATGCTGCTACTTCTGCAGAAAGAAGACTCTCGGAGAGAACACTGTGAATGGGGACACCGAGATAATGCAGACTACCGCAGAGCTGTTGAAGAACTGGCTGAAGCTATAAAAATAGCATTTCCAGCGCGTGTGGACACAGCGAAGATTGGCAACTGCTGGCAGAGCAGAGATGAGTCTGTTCAGGACTATTACAACCGCCTGTATCTGATTTTCAACAAACACAGCGGGTTAGAGGAACCAGATGAGCGAGGAAATCAGCCTGACACATGGGAGTGTCATCTGCGGAGCTGGTTTTTGAATGGACTGAGACCTGAAATCGCGCAAATGGTAAAGACCAGCTACATCGAATGGAAAAGTGGACGGCTATCTGCTGTTTTAGCACACGCTTTGCATGCAGAGGAGATACAGACAGCGAAGAAGGAAAGAGTTAAAGCCAAGACCGACAGAGAGTGGCAGCTGGCGGTAGTGCAAGCAGTGTCGAAGCCGGGGGGCTATTCTGTGCAGCGAAACCAGCAAGCGAAAGGGGGAAGAGGAAAAAGACCAGGAGGAAGATATCCGAGTGAGACTGAAATGAATTATGAGGGATTATGTTGTTGGATCTGCGAGACTAATGAACATGCGACCTACAAGTGTACAAGATGCAGACTGTGCAAAAAGGACGGTCATTGGGCAAAGAATTGCCCGGAGGACTGGCAAAATCAAGAAGCAGACTGAAGCAAGGAAGACGGAGAGCAGAGAGGAGGGCTCCAGGGCGAGCAGCCAACAGCCACAAGTCAGGGAAGTGAAAACTTTCTAACCACATACACACACACATACACTGATTTACATTCTGCTCTCTGCAATGAAATGAAAAAAGCTTGCTTTCCTTTGTGTACGTCTGATTCTGTTTATGAAAATTCTGATAAATGTGCGATAATGTATAAAAGTGAAGCCTTTATGAAAATGCCTAAATATCCTATGCTAGTAGAGGGGATATTGATTGAGTTTTTAGCTGATTCTGGGGCTTCAAGATCAGCTATAGGACCATGTGACTTGCCATGCCAACCACAATTAACAGGCGAAACAAATGAGTCAATTTCTGCATCAGGGCACGTAATTTGTGAACGATTCACAGTGCCCCTAAATTGTGAAACAGAGGGGGGTGAGGTGCTGAAGCATGCTTTCCTTTACACTCCAGCATGCCCAGTGCCCTTAATGGGGAGAGATTTATTGTGCAAACTAAATTTGACACTGGTTGCAGACTCTTGGGGTGTCCGTGTGACAGAGAGAGAGCAAGTTTGTTGTCTGCAAGCAGAACCAAAATGGGCATATGAATGGCACATCATAAATTCTGATGGGGCTGAAATGATGTGTGAACTGACTAAAAATAGAACTAAACCATTTGACAGAGAAATTATGTTGCCTGACAAATTGCATTGCAAGTCACATGTCGTAGTGGAACGAGATGACCAGTATGAGAAAGACTGGTTTGAGGGAGAGAGAGGAGAAACTTTGAGTTTTGAGAAAATGTTTTGGACAGAGGACATGTGTGCAGTTTCAGTTTGCCTGACAGAAAAACAGATTCAGTTTTACTTAAAGGCAGAAGATTCTGTGCCTCACTTATCGCTCTCCAAGGGCAGAGGACAGACATAGTGTAGATTAGGGCTGTTTGTGAAGAGCTGTGTTTGTGCTACTGACTGGAGGGAGATAGGCGGGGGGGTGAAACACAGTGAGAGTCTGAGAGCGTTTATGAAAGAGTGCAAGCATGAGATTGGAGTGGAGAGAATTGTGGTACCAATTGACCAAAAGGAAAGGGAAAATCATTGCATGACAAATATTTGTGCTTCAGACATACATCCAGCCTTGGCAGAAGTGCCATCAGAATTGTGGGCAAAACACAAATATGATGTGGGTTTAATTAAAGGATGTGAACCGGTTGTGATCACCCCAAAATCTGATTACAGACCGTGTCAACATCAATATCCTCTAAAACCAGAGGCAATTCTTGATATAAAACCAGTATTTGAGTCACTATTAAAAGAAGGAATAATAGTGCCATGCAATGATTCCCCTGTGCGCACTCCAATTTTTCCAGTGAAAAAGATAAGAGACCAAGGTCAACCCACAGAGTGGCGTTTTGTACAAGATTTACAGGCTGTGAATGCTGCTGTCAGACAAAGGGCTCCATCAGTGCCAAATCCATACATGATTTTGTCACAGATACCACAAGATGCAACATTCTTCTCAGTGGTAGATTTGGCCAATGCATTTTTTAGCGTGCCAGTGGATAAAGATAAAGATAAAGACTTTTACTCGTATGGGTCAAGGCTTTTGTAATTCTCCAACCCTGTATAATGAAGCACTTAGGAGAAGCTTGGAACCTTTGACCCTGACAGCAGGAACAGCTTTGCTACAATATGTGGATGATCTTTGCTTGTGTGCTCGTGATGAATCTACATGTGTTGCTGACACTGTGACTCTCCTGAAGCATCTGGCTCAGGAGGGCCATAAAGTCAGCCTGACAAAACTGCAGTTTGTGAAACAGCAGATTACATTTCTGGGGCATGTAATAACACCAAATAACAAAGCACTGTCTGAAAAAAGGGTTAAAGCTATTAAAGATGTACCGAAACCACTCACAAAGAAACAAATGCTTTCATTTCTGGGAATGTGTTCCTATTGTCGAACATTTATTCCAAATTATGCGATTTTTGAGAAGCCTCGGAGAGCCCTAACAACAGGGAAGGGGTTGAAGTCATGTGACAAGATTGAGTGGACAGAGAGTGCGGAAGAGGCATTTCTGAACATGAAGGTTCAGCTGTCTGTTGCGCCAACTCTGGGACTGCCGGTACCAACAAAGCCTTTTGTTCAGATGGTGGATGAGAAAAATGGGTTTATGACTTCTGTATTGTTGCAACATCATGGAGACAGACTGAGACCTGTGGCATATTTTTCAAGTAAATTAGATCCAGTTGCAGCGGGCCTGCCACACTGTCTGAGGGCAGTGGCTGCTGCTGAACAGGCCGTGTTGGCATCTAGAGAATTTGTGGGTTATTCTGACCTGACATTGATGGTGCCTCACGCAGTGTCCATGATTTTGCAAGAACAAAACACATCACACTTATCGACAGCTCAGTGGTTACGATACCACACTATCTTGCTTGATATGCCTAATTTCACTGACTTGAATGCTGCTACTCTCCTTCCGACAGAGGAGGATGGGGAAGAGCATCATTGTTGTTTAACAGCACTTGAACAAGTGTGTACACCACGTCCAGACCTTTCTGACATGCCACTTGAAAACTGTGAAAATGTTCTCTTTGTGGATGGCTCAGCTTTTAAGGATCCACAAACAGGCCTGAATAAGGTTGGCTATGTGGTAACGACTGAATTTGATGTTGTGGCTTCTGGCTCATTGCCATCACATTATTCGGCCCAAGCAGCTGAGCCTGTGGCATTAACACAAGCATGCAAACTAATGACAGACAAATGCGTCACGATTTACACAGATTTGCGTTATGCATTTGGGGTTACTCATGATTTTGGTGCGCTGTGGAAACACAGGACATTTTTGAAGTCAGATGGGCGACCAATATTAAACGCACCTCTTGTAGCAGATTTGCTAGATGCTATTTTGCTGCCAAGAAAGATAGCCATTTGTAAATGTGCAGCACATACAAATAACAAAGATTTTGTATCTACAGGAAACGCCAGAGCAGACGCAGCAGCGAAGGCCGCGGCATCTCAGCAGACAACAGCACTAGAGTGTACTTTGTTATCTGAAAATAACCCTGACATTTCTTCATCTTTACAGGACATGCAGACATTTGCCTCGGGGCAGGAGAAAGATAAATGGAAGCAGTGTGGCTGTGAGGTGGTGAATGTAGTTGGATGAGCAAAGATGTCAAGTCTTGTTTACCTAAACACTTCTTTCCTCACTATGCAAAGCCGATGCAAGGGAAAGACAACACATCGAAAGGGGGAATGATTATGCAAATGAAAGAATTGTGGTTTACAAAGGGGTTCACAATTTTTGCAGAAATTTTTTTTGTAAAAGATGTGTCATTTGTAACACATATAATGTAGCAAGAGGCATAAAAATGTCTCAGGTATCCCAGCCAGCCCCAGCGGGGCCTCTTGAATATCTGCAAATGGACTTCATCGAACTGTCCCCATGTGTGTGGAGGGAATATTTTTTGTTTTTTGTTTGTTTGTGTTTGGTGTGGGTGGGTGTCTTCCCAACGTCCAAACAGGACGCAGCAGCAGTAGCAAAGGCTCTGCTGACTGAAATAGTCCCGAGATGGGGAATCCCACGGAAAATCAGTTCAGACAATGGAACACATTTTGTCAATGAGGCAATAAACCAAGTGGGTAAGTTCTTGGGAACTGATATGAGAACAGTGCGGAACAAGAGAATGCTACAATAAAAAACAAATTGGCTAAGTGTTGTGAGGAAACTGGACTCACATGGGTTAAAGCGCTCCCGATCGTTCTCATGTACATGAGAATGAGAAAGCGGTCCAGAGTGAACCTAAGCCCTTTTGAAATTCTCTTTGGTAAACCACCATTCATGGGAATGGAAAGGGGTAAACAACAGCTGCCATCCACGGAGGTGTGTGAGCATGACATGTTGAGTTACTGCAAAGAAATGTCTTCTCTGTTGTCTAATGTCTGTGTGCAGGTGAAAGCTGCTCAGGGGAAAGTTGCTGAAACCCTGTTACATGACCTAAAACCAGGAGATTTCGTGGTAGTGCGAGATCTGAGGAGAAAGAGCTGGAAGGCAAAAAGGTGGCTGGGACCGTTCCAGGTGCTTCTGACCACTCTCATAGCTGTGAAGGTAGCTGAGAGGGCAACGTGGATCCACGCCAGTCACTGCAGAAAAGTTCCACCTGCATCTCAGGAAGAGGAGCGGAGGGAGTAAAAATCTGGAGACACACACATCAACAAAGGCCAGAATCCAGCATAAACACAAGCATCCTTATCAGCGGAAGAGCAAGGTCAAGACTGAAAAACAGCATCAAAGCAGCCTGAGCACAAGTGAAAAGATAACAAATATCAGCATAATAGTTGGGTACATCATGTTGTTTTCATATTCCAGACTACATCGACAACGTTACCAATATCATTGCCCACATGAGAATGGCCGTAAAAGAGCCTGAGCGCACACACAATGTATGGGCAGAATGGCTGACAGGCTTGTGGGGAGGATGGGGATATTGGCTGTGCAACACTGTGTTACCAATTGTAGCGGTAGGATTTTTGCTGCTATTATGTTTACCATGTATTTTCCAGTTCATATCCAGCTCAGTACAGAGACTGGTGAAGTCCAGTGTTTCACATCAAATGGTTAATCTAAATGTGTACAACGAAGACATTATCATGGATTTGAGTAGGGAGAAAACTGCTGATGAAGAGACAACCAGTAGCGGAAGCTACAGTGAAATGTGTTAAATGCATAAAAAATGATGAGAATCTTTGAGAAAAATGACAAGTAAGGGTTAGGCCCATCTATGTCTATACTGTTGCTTGCTTAAAATAGGGTCTATCCCCAAACAAAAAGCCTTAGCATGTTTTCTAACTTCTTTAACAAACTTAAGAGAGTGATCATTTATGCGAAAATCAGAGATGAAGAGTATAAATGTGATGTAATTACTTAAGTTTGCTTTATTTGAATTATGTTTGTTTTCTTGAGTGTGAATTTTTGATTTTGAATTGTGTCTTGAATCTGTGAGGTGACTGAGGGTCTGACTCATGTCAGGAATGCAATAACAGTGTTTATTCGTTTAGCCCGGCTTCCAGAGCACATATAATGTTAAGAGTGTAGTGAAAATATAACCAGTAGTAATGTATTTTTATGTTTTATTGATCAATGAATGATAAAAAGGGGGAAATTGTGGTGGAAAAATTCATTTACATTTCTTCTGTATATGAATATATGCATATGTTTTGTTAGAATTGCTGTGTGGACACCGTGAGATGGGTTTAGGGCCTAAGATTAATGGGCAACAGGTGATTCACGGAGCCGTGTGGGTGCAAAAGGGAGACACCTGGGGGAGAACAGATGTCAGGATGGCCTGAGAGGCCATTTTGGGCCACAGAAATGATGGGGGAAACATATGATTGGGGTTGACTGGGGGGGTCATCCAAGCCCTAAATGGGGGGGAACCAACCTTTAGAAAAGTGTGTTTATGACTTCTTTGTTTTCTCTGGAAAAGTACAGTACAGAGTTTATAACCTTGACTGGGAAAGAGATATAAAGCGGAGGACTGCCCTCGCTTCCTTTGTCACACTCTGCAGCGACTTGTGTTTCTGTATGACTGTCTGACCTTCTTTGCAAAGAATAAAAGCTTCTTTTTTTAATTATAAATTTGAGAGTGAGCCTGTCTCTTATGCTAATGAGAGTTGATTAAGTTTTGCCACAACAGAGGTTAATCTCCACCAGTTTTTAGTGATCGTGTAGACAAAACCTCTTTAAGCAAATGCGTTAAATTTTATCTAAATGAATTCTAATTTTAATGTATTTTAATTTTAATCTAAATGTAATATATGTGTACGCCTGTGCACTGAAGAAAAACACCTGTTTTATTTATTTATTTATTTTGATCTCATCATAAGTTCTTGTGATCAAGGCATAACAAAATAGCTGGAAACTTCAGAAAGTAAAAATAGAATAATATCACATGGCCTATATGTCTTTTGTGCTGCTCTGATGATGAGTTAAAAATGCCTATCCCAATGTGAAAATGCCCAGTAATTGAGAAACACTCTCTTTTTGTTCTGCGTCCGGAAGATGAAAACACTTCAGTTCATTCCAGGGATGTTTGAATTAGTTAATCATTAATCGTTAAATCCCTAACAAAGACTAAAGTCTCAAATCCAAAGAGATATTCTTTATAAAAGTTACACCCTCCTAAAATGGCTCGTTCTAACACACTCCACATGAATCATCCACTTTTGGAACGATATCCGTGCTGGTTGCAGAGGAAATACATCAACTTTGCACTATGGATCCCCGGATCGGCTTTCACCGTCGATGAAGCGGAGTCCAGCTCGAGGTCGTCACATGTGGTTTCCACAAGCTCCTTTGTCCAATCCACCAGCCGTGCCGTTCTCAAGCTGCCAGCCTCCGCTCACTCAAGATTGTGTGACACTGTTTCGTTGAGAAAGCGAAACTATTTTGTTTTTTTCCTTCCAAAAGAGGACACGACTAGAAATCATGTTTAAATCACGTTTATAATGGGTTTTATGTTTATGTCTCGTCGCTCCGACCAGACAAGGCATCAGAATATGTTAAGGGGTGTAACATTTCCGTCACACTCTTGAGGCATTCAGCCAATCACAACGCACTGGATAGCTGGCCAATCAGAGCACACCTTGCTTTTCAGAGGGTTGAGGCATTCAGCCAATCATCTACGCGTTTCAGAAGGCGTACAGTATGAGGGATAGAGGACAAACAATAATGTACAGTATGTATTGTATTGATTGTATTGATACTTGTATTGATACTTGCATCATCAGATCTCTGTGATGATATATCGTCATATCGATGTACCGAACACAGCACTAAACGATATACTTCATATCAAACACAGCCCTATCGTCTACACTGTCTTAATACAGGTGACATTTTGCCAATACATGCCTTCATATGTACACAGTACACATGTGCAATACTCTAATACTTTACTTCAGTTACACTTCTTTACACAAGTACAGTACTCAGGGGGAACAAATGCTGAAAGAAATACTATAGTAATTTATAGTAAACACTTCAGTATTTTTTAACCATACTATAGTAAAGTGTATGATACTGTATACATTATAACATTATAATATTTACATCACTTTGTTAATCAATGCTACAGCATACTGTAGTATTAACTATCGTGAACAGATAAACTGTAATAAATACTGTAGTACACTTTAGTTTTTACTACAGTAAAGTGTAGTGTAGTGTATTTTAGTTTACCCTATAGCTTGTAGAACACTTAGTACAGTATTGGGTAAAGTAATTTGTTATTTTTCTATAGTTGTTATATTACCACAGCAACTATAGAATTAAAGAGAAGTACTTTACTATAATATGGGTCAAAAATACTGTAGTATTAAATATACACTACTATATTTTTTTTTTTTTTTTTTTCATATGGATATTCACCAAAGGTCTCTCTCTCTCAATTTCAGTTTAGGTGTGCTTTATTGGCATGACAAAAACTGTACATTTGTATTGCTAAAGCAGTTGCAGCTGGGCTGCTTACAAATAGTGCACATATGTATTAACAGAAAAAGAAAATAATAATAATAAAAAAAAATATATAAAAAGTATTGCAAAAGCATGTAGTTTAAAATGAATTGGTGTATGTAAGTGTATAAGTTATAAATCAAATAAAATAAAATAAAATTGATATTTAAGAAGTATTAGATTTACAGAGGCAAAATATAGATCTGAGTAATAGAGATAATGAGTAATATAATAGAGTAATAGAGTAATATGTCATGTGCTGGACACATCAGATCAGGGCAGGTGGAGTGTTTCTCTTCTCTGGGGACAGACAGACACATATTGAGCAGCAGACACACAGCAGTTCTTGTGTTCTCCTCACAGATACAGCAGTTTCTCCTGGTGTGAGAGAGTTTTAAATGTCTGATGGATCTGCTGTGTTTGATCACAGAACACTGTCCGTGTGTCCGTGTGTTTGGAGCATTCTGTGAGGAAGTGCAGTTCTGTTTCCATCTGATTCAGATCACAGTGTGAACACAATCTCTGTGCGTCTCTATCATCAGCTTGTGTCCGCTGAGTCTGTATCTGGTCAGTTTCTTATCTGACACTGTGTACAGATACTCTGCCATACTCTACTCTCTCTTTAGTGCACTTTACTCTGTTGTTGTGTTTGTGTTTGATGTGTGCAGTGATCTGATTGGTTCTGATGTGGTTCAGAGCATCAGTAGATGTTAGTGAAGCATCAGGACTGAAGCTCTGGATCAGCTGAGGGAGGGACTGCTTTCTTTGCTCATCTCTTGGTGTTGCAGGGCTTTATAATGATAAAAAAAACACAATATAATATTTTTTTTGTATGGGTGGATTTAGTGTCGTCTTATTGTGGACTGTGATCTGTAATGAAACTTCACATCAGCAGCTGAATGATTTCTATTACATTCATATACTTTGACTTCATGTCACATGCTGGCTACATAAAGCACACGAGCAGGAGTAGAACAGCAACTAGTGTTCTTTAATAACATTCACACGGCGTCGTATCAAGAAATATCTTATTAATGACATAATATTGGCCAGCAGGTCTCAAAGACCGTTACATCTTGGCGAGCCAGCCAGGAGCTGGTTTGTACAGTAACTAGCATCTTTTTATAACAACAGAAAACCGTTCATTCCGACTCACCAGTCCGTTTTTTTGCGATGGAAGTTTTTGAAGGACTTGGGATAAAAATTCCTAATGCCGTCTTAGTGGATGGGCCTTCATTAGCAAAACTGTCTTCACGACTGCCGTATACATTTTTTCTGATAAAAATAATGAATTCCATATTAAGAAATTTATCCCAAATTTACACTTCAAAGTCGGGTGGTTCAAAGACTGATATTTATTTATCTGACCTGAAAGAAATTGCTAAAATGTCTGGAAAAGATTATTCGATGGTTCTTGGTGGAAATGATTGTCTCAGATACAACAAGCTATAGCACAGCTTCATCCCATTGGTGTAAAATGTCCCTAAAATGGAACAAAAGATAGCTGACCAACCAAAAAGACCTCCAGAGCCATCTGTACCTACCTCCTGTACCAAGTCGAACTTTTGGTCCAGTGTAAGGCCTCCCTTACAAACATCTCTCATTCCACAACTGCTTCTGCCTCTCAAAGTGCTGGTATGAACAGCACAGGGGGGACGATCAATTGCACCTGGTGACCTTAACCCTCCTGATTTGCAGCGCTATGTTGTGGAGCATGTGGTCCGGAGCAGTGATACATCTATGTATGCTACCCATCGGCTGCGACCGTTCTCTGGTAAAGTGCCCAGGTCAACCCATGAAATGGACTAACGAAACCCTGGCGGTCTGGTGTTGAATTAGTGCTGGCGTGATCCAGCCATCTCTGATCTCCAACGCCCCAAACAATTTGTGATAGCCTACTGCCCTCCTGCCTGTGGACATGGGGAAAACATCTAAGTCATGATGCGCTGCCCTGATGTGTATCTGCGCAGCTGGAGTCGGCGTATGGCCACTGTCCAGGATGGTGAGGAACTTTACGCCAAGTTCATGGACACTTATCAAATCATGGATGGAGAGAAGCCGTCTGAGTATCTGCAGAGACTCCAGGTGACACTGCAATGTGCTGTGAGGAGAGGAGGAGTATCTGAGAGAGATATGGATAAACGCTTATTGGCTCAATTCTGCAGAGGGTGTTGGGACAATGGACTGATTTCAGAACTTCAACTTAAACAAAGGAAATCAAGTCCACCCATCTTTTGCTGAACTGGAGGAAACCAAACAAAAGGTAACATACTCATGCTCAATTTGTGAAATAGGCCCGCCCCTCCGATGAAGAACTCAAATTTGTGCACTTGCGATAACAAATTTCACCAAGGAGATTTCACAACAGATGACAGTCATTCAACAACAGCTTAACGCTCTCAATGCCAGTCAGTTCAACAGAGTATCCAGCCAGTAGTTACGTATTCTGCCTCAAAGCAGTCTGAAACCGGGAAGACGGGGAGAAGAAAGAAACGCCAAATTAGCTTCCCTTCCACTCCAAAACCTGGGTTTTGCTTTCGCTGTGGGGAGGATGGTCACATTAAGCCTCAGTGTGATTCTGATCCAAACCCAATACTGGTTAGTGCCAAAGAAAAAGCAGTTTCAAGACAGGCAGCAGAAGTGGCAGAGACAAAAAATTCACTGAAAAGAATCATTTAAACTAGCTCCAGTTCCTGGTGTGGGACACCCAGGGGCTGAGCAGGAACAAACTTGTCCCGCCAAGAGTAAGCTTCCTGTCAACTGTTCTGAATTGCAGTCTACATCAAGGAGAGGTACCAAAAGGACTTATAGGATCTAGATGTACTGCTGATGTCCAAGTCTCCGGTCACCAAGGTTCCTGTCTTCTGATACTGGGTCCCAAGTTACGACCATTCCAGTTTGCCTTCTATAATGATATCTCTCCCATCAACCAGTTCAAGCCCTGCACGCACTAACTCCATATTGAAGGAGCAGCAGGCCAAAATGTTCCATATCGGGCTACATTGAAACTACAGTTGACTTTTCCTAAAGACTTTGTGGGAAGCATTATCACTGTATTCCACTCTTGCACTTATTGTTCCTGATGTCAGAACCAGGATTTCCCACCTCAGTCCTAATTGGCATGAACACCTCCTTGAAATGCTCTACGACCCAGTTTCGGCAAAGTGACAAATTCTTCCTTCCAACCAAATGCATCCAGTTTACCGAGCTGTAGTAGAAAACTCTCCAAGTGACCCATCAACAAAGCTGCAGTGGCCATCTTGGATTATAACTCTGCTCAGTAAATCCTCTGTGCTCATTCCTGTTGCCACACACCGTATTGCTGAAAGGCTCCGCTAAAGTCTCTGCCCCAGCAACGTCAGTATGCTGCATCCAACATCCAGATTCAGTTCCTGCCGGGCGGTTTGTGCGTTACGCAGCTGTCTGTCGCCAGCCACTGCGTGTCCCTTACCAAGTAACCTGTAATGGGGAGAAACGAATTGGGAGTCAAGACCTCTACATACAACCTTCGACCATCCATAGCAGAGCTGGGAGAGCGTATGAGTGCATCGTTCAGAAGCCAGCATGTGACTAGTTCCTCAGCGCCTGGGGACCCAACAGTTCTCCATTAGTTTTTAACTTTGGGGAATCGTCATTAGTCTCGGAATGGAAGGAAAGGATCAGCCACCAAGTTGAATGCAATGTCCAAACGTCTTTTCCCAGCATGACATGGAACGTATGGCTGCTCTAGTCATGTGAAACACCATATTAATCTCCATGAAACAACACTCCATTCAAGCACGCGAGCAAGACCAAGTTCATCCTCAGGATATAGGAAGTGTTCGTAAACATCTGCGAGAGCTTTTCTAGATGCCGGTGTTATTAGAGAATCCGAGTCACCATTCTTGTCACCTATAGTTGTTGTCAAGAAGAAAAATGGAGATATTCGGGATATGTAGTGACTATCGCAAGCTCAATTTGACAGACTGTAAGGACGCATATGCATTGCCCTAACTTGGAGGAATCATTTTTCTAGCACTCACTGGATCCAAGTGGTTTTTCGGTACTAGACCTCAAAGTCGGGGGTTAGTTACCAAATAGAAGTGGATGAAGCAGATAAACAAAAAACAGCCTTTGTTACGCCTCTTCGGATGTTGGGAATTAACAGAATGCGCAGGGAGTAACCAACGCACCTTCAACCTTCCAAAGGTTAATGGAAAAGTGTATGGGTGATCTCCATTTGGAAGAGGTTCTTGTGTTTTGGATGATTTGTCCATCTTTTCCAACTCGCTTGAGGAGCAACGAGAGCCGTTTGCTAGTAGAGTGCTGAGCCGTCTACAAGAGTACGGATTTAAAACTATCGCCCGAAAAGTGTAAATTCTTTCAGACATCAGTCAAATATCTAGGGACACATGTTTCTGAAATGTGTTGAGACCGACCCAGAGAGGTTTCTGCACTAAAATCCTGGCCAGTTCACACTCATCTTAAGACCTATCAATTAACAACTCCTTCCTGGGATTCGCAGGGCTATTATACCCGAAGCGTTTTCATTAAGGGGTATTCAGCCATTGCAAAGCCTCTCAAGACCTGACCCGTGGATATTCTTCACACAGAAAGAATTTAAAAACCCCTTGACTTAAAAGTCCACCAGTTTGATCCAAAGCAACCCTTTGGTTTCTTCGGTGGAAGCCCTCCCTGTCAACTTGCTTTTACTACCTTGATTGAGAAACTTACCAGTGCACCAGTACTGGGTTCGATGATCCAAAACGCCCTTACATTCATCTCCATAACGGCTCCATATTGGACTGGGTGCAGCGCTCTATCAAGAGCAAGACTACAATCTTAGGGCTATTGCTTTTGCAAGCCAAGGACTTTCATTAAGCGAAAGTCGTTATCCAGCTCATAAAACTTGAGTTTTTTTAGCATTAAAGTGGAGCGTGATCAGAAAATTTCAGGACTATTTGTATGGTGCCCATTTTACTGTGGTTACCGACAGTAACCCCTCTTACCTACATCCTGACATCAGCCAAGCTGGATGCAACAAGTCCATCGTGGGTTGGCTGCCCTCTCCACATTTTTCCTTCAAGTTGCAATATAGAGCTGGACGACAGAATCTGGATGCGGATGCTCTTTCCCGTCGCCCACAGGAGACATCGCCCTGCGTCGAATCCGATCAAGAACTCCTCAATCAGTTACCAGACAACATCGTTTCAGAATCCTGGCGACCCCTCATTCCATCTGAGGTTGTCAATAGCCATTTGCCAGAGTTGCCTCATCCGAACGGAAGCAGCAAGCACTTTGATCGAGTCCCTGTCCATCATGGCCGATGTTCTTCCCTGGAGCTATACAGAGGGAGATCCTGGCCTGTCTGTAGTACTAATTTGTCCCATCTTGAGCTCCGGGACAAACAGAGGTCTGACACAAATCTGCGGGAAGTACATATACCAGCATGGAGACAGGGTGAGCAAAGCTCTCCTACTGCCAGGGTGGGGTCTGCCTGAGATTTCTTTGTTGCTGAGAGAGATCAACAAGGCTCAAACACGGGTCGAAGGTATTCTCTACAGAACAACGACAAGACAATTGAACAAGACTTCATATCAACTTGTCCTGCCTGAAGAACTTCATTCCATTGTTTTGCAGAGTCTTCATGATGATATGGGTCACATGGGGATAGAAGCGCACATTAGACCCTCGCTCGCACCCGGTTCTATTGGCCCAGATGTCCTGCTGACGTAGAGCCACAAGATAAAGACTTGTGGACGGTGCGGTCGTCGTAAAGCTCTTCCTGAGAGAGCCGTTTCCTTCATCAGTATTCAAACTTCCAGACCACTTGAACTCATCTGCATGGTTTTCTCAGCCTTGAGACCAGACGCTAGTAACACTAAAGACATCCTTGTGTTAACAGACCACTCCCCCAAATTTGCCTTAGCCTTTCCAACCCCGAATCAGAAGGCTAGGACAGTGGCTAAATGTACTGTGGGACAACTTTATAGTCTATTAGGGGATACCAGAACGACTTCCATACAGACCAGGGCGGGACTTTGAAGGGGTCTAGTAAGTGAGTGTGAGTGAGTGTGACGAGAGGGAGGGATAGGTGGTGTGAGGTGAGTGAGTGTGAAGAGGAAGGAGTGATTGAGGTGATGAGAGAGGAGAGAGGGAGGGAGTAAGTGAGTGTGAGTGAGTGAGTGAGTGTGAGAGAGGGAGGGAGTGATTGAGTGTGAGAGAGTGTGAGAGAGGGAGGGGAGTAATTGAGGGGTTGAGTGAGTGAGTGTGAGAGAGAGGGAGGGAGTGTGAGTGTGAGTGAGTGTGAGAGAGAGAGGGAAGTAAAGGAGTGTGAGTGAGTGTGTGTGGGAGAGAGGAGTGTAGTAAGTGAGTGTGAGTGTGGAGAGGGAGGGAGTAAGTGAGAGGAGTGAGGGGTGTGTGAGGGTGTGAGAGAGGGGGAGGGGGGGGAGTGGGTGTGATGAGGGAGTGTGAGAGAGGGAGGGAGTAGGGGTTGTGAGTGAGTGAGTGTGAGAGAGGGTGGGAGGGGTGAGTGTGAGTGAGTGAGTGAGTGAGTGTGAGAGAGGGAGGGAGTAAGTGAGTGTGGTGAGTGTTTCAAAATGCTATAACAATTTATATTCCTGGTCAACTATGTCAATGACTATGTTTTTACATAGACACAACCTAGAGCTACTAAGCTTATGGTACATTTATTTTCAGGAGGCATAAGTTTTTAGTCAAATTTTCTTGTTTAAAAATTTGCTGTAATTATACTTTGTGTAACAGAGCTCACTGTCAATTAATCCACTCTTGGCACAGATTTGCTATTTTAAGCAATATTTCGGAAAAAGAGAGAGGAACATGACTTCTGTTTTTCATCCATGGTGCTTCTTGAGAAACATCATATCACGCAATGCAAATTATGTGAGACTTTATTTTTTTAAGGGTATTTTCCTAATTTGACAGTAAACATCTTTTTTTCACATTTAGAAATGTGATTGATATAAATATAATTTTCTAGAAAAGTATTCATTGAGGCTGATGATGAGAATCAAAATGATCTCACAGACATTAGATGTACCCACAATTATAGTATGGCCACAATGACTATTAACCAATGTCTCTATTTATCATCCATTAATTTTTTATTTACAGATTCATCATTCTCCAGTATTCATCCTCTGGACAAGGGTTTGTATAAAATACAAGTATGCTTTTATGGACAAACACATCTTCCCAAATGAATGAATGAATGAATGATATATATCTCTCTCTCTCTGCTGGCAAGAAAGAAGGAATTTTCAGTTATCTTTCTCAACACTGAAAGTTTTTTTTTTTTTTTTTTCATGTTTAATTATAACCTGCGACTCATTCATTAATGCTGAATCTATGGCCTGGTTTTCACAGACAGGGTTTAGCCTAAGCCAGGATTAGGTCATAGTTCTTTCATAGTAATTTTTATATAAACATGCCTTAGAAAAAAACATTACTGGTGTGCATCTTAAGACAAACAAATGCACTGACATGTTTTAAGATCAGTCAGTGCACGTTTCTTTCAGTTGAAATAGCTCAGACTTAATTTTAGTCTAGGACTAGACTTAAGCCTTGTCTATGAAACAGGGGGTTAATGTGGCTTTTGATTTCTGCTTTTCTGCAGAGTTTAGCTCCAACTTTGATTAAACTCAACTTCCTTTTATTATCAATTAATTTCAATAATTAAATTATTCAATTAATCAACATTGATTAGCTTAATCAGGTGTGCTAGATTAGGGTTGGAGCTAAACTCTGAAGAAGAGTGGCCCTTGAAAACTAGTTTTGAAATTGCCTATTCTGTTTATATTTATACAGCAAATGAATTGCTGCAGGAGTCAAGCATATCTGGCCTCTTGAAGGTATTTTTCTAAAATTCTATTCTATAATTCAGAATATTATATTCTGAAATTCAGAATATTATATTTATTGTAATTATTAATAATTCTAGTTAGAGTGAAATTTTGTTTTATGCCACAGTTGCTTCGCAGCTCCTCGTTGAAGAGCCCCAATGTTCGGACTCTGCAACAAAAGTAAGTCAAGTTTTGATTTTTAAAAATACAGTAATACTACACATTCAAAGAGCATTATGCAATATTGCTTCACAGGCTATCGCACAAAAGTCTTGCAAAGACTACAAGAAATTGTCGAGAACCAGCAAGACATTCTGGCCATGCAGTGGCAGTTACTGGCTGCAGTAGCTGTGACCGCGACACAGGAAGATGGGGAATTCCTGGAAACATGGGCCATGCCAAACAGTGGAGGATCTGCAGACCCTTGACAGGGATTTGGAAAATAAAGAAAAAAGGGCCAAGATGGTAATACTTATGCAAGACACTCAAATCCATTACGAGATTTTTTGCACATGATATTAGCGCTATTTACAACCTGGTGCAAATAGTATTGACCTTGATACAACATATAGATGGCATTTACATACCAAGGGGTAAAAACTTTTTGAATTTGAATTTAAAACTTTTTAAGAAGAGAGAGGGGGCGTTTCCCATCTCTATCGCTTCATTATATTGCATAATAACAAAGCCCTAATTTCTGAGAGACGCGGAACGGTAGTAGCGCCACACTATTTCATGCGAATTTAAAGGTTTATAATTTTGTGCTATCCTCTGCCTCACCTGTCCAGCAAACACAAACTGTGTCTGCTGAATATTTCTCCCGCGGTAGCCTATAATTGTTTGCAGATCAGTTTTCCCTGCATTATTTGGCAATGTAATATGTTTTCCCTCAGTATTCTTTCCTTTATCAAGCTCAAGGGTTGAGTGACGTTTATGCTGTTTTGAGGCCGAAAGTGCACGGGAGAGCAGAAGCGTGTAACAGCAAATTATAATGTGATTCTACTCTCCCGCATTCTTTCACAAACAACACAGCAGGCGGCACGCAAACCTTAACAATGCAGGATACTTTTTACTACTAGAAAAGCTTTTTCTTGGTAGACTAACAAACTCCAAAACTGAGGCTATTCATGCTGTTCTGCCCACTCTTCCACTCTTCTACCCACTACCCACTCTGTGTCCTGCACATTCTTGGTTTTCCAACAGCTTCTGCATATCTGATTTTTGGCTAACTGAGTGGTTATTATGATTACTGGCTAACTGAGTAAATGGAAAAAATAAATGAAATTAGATCTTAAAATAAGAACAATGTCCAACATTCACATGTTCAAAAGTTTACAGCCCCTATGCACATGTTTGCATTACTTTTATTCATTCAAAAACTATAATTCCATTAGTGGTTTCAGAAGAAAATGTGTTCACATATGAATGTGGAACAACACATCAATCACAGCTTGAATGCTTTCATTAAAATAACAACAAAAAATATTTCATCTGATGTCATGATGCTATATTCTTTTTTTCCTCTAAATAACAGTCCTTTCTTTTTCTTTCTTTCTTTCTTTTTTTAAACAGACGAATTACCTTCGGTCCCTTGGAGGAGCAAACCCAGGTGCAACCTTGCGCAAAATATTGCGCAAGGTTGCATCAAATGAAGTCTTGGGTGCCTACAGCCTTAAAGGGAAAAAAGGCAAACTACCCTTCCAAAACCTGAAAATATGCAGCGTGATCATAGGCAAGTTATCAGTCATTTTCTATATTTATAGCCAATTTTTTTTGCACTTTGGAAAATTGTTCTTGTCCCAATGTACATTATTTTAAATGATACCATACTTCAAATAGCTACAATGTTTACATGATATTATTCCTACATCTAGGGGCAATGCAGAAGGCGTACAAGTCTCTAAAGGCCAGTGAGATCGAAGACCTCATTTCAATGGTCCTAAAAATTGCCCCACACAGGCATTTAAAATGGTATGTAATCGTGTCAGCTTTGTTTTTAATTTTCAATAATTCAATGTACCCCATGCAAAATAGTTTTTGATATTAGTTTTAACTTAGAAAGTATAATTACTAGATGAGTTTAAAAGTAGTTTAGTTATATTATCCTAGTTTATTATCTTCACTGGGCATCACTTATACGGTAATGTGCAATTAAAATATTGCAGGGCAAATTAATTGTAGTAATAAAATCACATCTTAAGGCTTGCAGGTGACTTCAGTAGTTTCATAGAAGTATCATTTTTATTCTTTTTTTTTTTTTTTTTTTTCTCAAAGTAAAACTAGGGCAAGTTAAAAGAATTATATAATGTTTAGTAATTGTTGTAGTAACTACCTCGCAAATAAATAAATTCCTGGCCAGTAAAAAAGTATATATAATTATGGCTGCAAAATTTTGTTAACTCACCGGCCATCGGCACACAATCCTTAACTGCACTAGTCAATATTTTTTTTTTTTAGGCCTATAATTTCTATGTTTTTTCACCACCACACATTTTCATACTTATAAATTTAGTTTGATGTTGTTTAAAATAAAATGTTCATATCCCACTTTCAGAGATTGAGATTGTTTTTCTTTAAATGCAAGTCATATATTTTTTTTCATTTAATTCATGGTTCATAAGATTATGTACAATAAGAACAATATTGTTGTACAACAATACAATATGTATACAATAAACTATGTAGAAGTATTGGCTTGTTGACTGATTATTAATGTACAGACATCAGAATGTTGAGGTTAGGAGAACGTTCTGGGAACATTCTTAAGGTTAGGGGAACATTCTGAACATTCTGAAAATTCTGGGAACTTTATGGGAACGTTGCGGGAACGTTCCCCTAACCTTAAGGGAACGTTTTCAGAACGTTCCCAGAACGTTGCGGGAACGTTCCGAGTAGGTTCCCGGAACGTTCCCCTAACCTTAAGGGAACGTTCTATTTACGTTAAGGAAAACTTTCCTGGATAACCAATAGGGAAAGTTCTTGGGAACGTTCTGGGAACCAAAAACTAACGTTCTTAGAACGTTTCCGAGAACGTAAAATTGTTAGCTGGCGCGTTCTGTCTTTGCGCTTGTCAAATTCCGCCGTGTAAATAGCAAATCCGTCATGGCACGAGCGCAGCTGGCTCTTAAAGGGAATGGAAGATGACTCTGATTGGTTTATTGCATGTTACGCCCCCAAAAAAAACACCCATTACTCATTAAGAGAACAGGGGGACAACCCGTTTAGACCATCGTCGTTTAAATAGCAAAAAGTGGATTTGGACACGCCCTGAGTGCACCTGCGCTGTGCGCTTTACACACTTTACGTTTAGATCGTTTAAAATAGGGCCCATTAAGTTAATGTCTGAGAGACTGATGCTGAGATCTGACTCACTGATGCTGGACAATAAACTGTTTCCTTTGAACCAGAAGAGAGTCACATTACTCACATTCACCACTGAACACAAGAAGATCCTCGATGATCTTTCAGATGATGAAGAAGATTGTAAAGTGTAAATGAAGATTACTGGAATGGGCAGAGGAGCTGGAAAACACATCATGCTTTATAAATGTGCATCCTGAATCATCATTTTGACAATGATGTAGACTATTCTCCATGTAATAGGTTACGTAATAATCTACTCACCATACACAGTAACTCTGTAACTCTTGGGTATCTCTGCATTTCCAGTCTTCATACTTAGATGATAAACTCCAGTGTGTTCAGTTGTGCTGCCCAAACAATCATAAAATAACTCCAGAAAATGTCAGCATATTTATTTTATTAGCTGAATGTAAGGCGCTGGATTCACGCGGAGCTTGTAGAAAGGCAGAGGCTGACAGCGGGCGAAAACGGGCAGAAATATCTGCGCGCTATCACAGGGAGTCTGAGTTATGAGGGGACATGAAATATGTATCATAGCCTACCACTGAAATTACATGAGCAGTTTTTAATGTCCTAAAAAAATAATAATAATAATAATATTGTGATGCCAATAGCATTTTTCGGTCTTGCGCTTTTAAGATATTAGGAAAAACAACTAAAAATTGAATGGATCCATATTTTAAAATGGTTAAAAATATGATTTGCAGTTCAGATTGATTACTTTACAAAAAAATAAAAAAAATAGTATGATTTATAAGCGTAATTCAAGTATTGTGAATCTGCAGCTAAACCACCTCCACCCCGTGTGTTTCTCGGCACAGGCCCGGTGCACCCAGGACGCGATCTGCCCAGATGTCCTTCACTCCGGCGCCGGGACAACCACGGACCCTGGGTGCATCCGCAGCGGGGGACGCGAGTCAGGGCCCGGGCGACGACTTCTCCCCCTCCGGTCTTCGAGATCTCCACACGGAACCGCTTCTCTCGCCTCCGCGAGACGGAACGCGACGCTGTGATCGTCGGAGACTCCATCCGACACGTCCGTGCTACGTTAGCCGAAGGTAAAGTGCACTGTTTCCCTGGTGCTCGTGTTCTCGATGTTTCTGTGCAGATACCCGCGATCCTGAAGGCCGACGAGGGCCCCAGATCGGTCGTGCTTCACGCCGGTGTTAACGACACCACGCAGCGGCAGACGGAGACGCTGAAGAGGGACCTTGAGGAGCCTGATCGAGACGGTTCGCAGCACGACGCCCGCGGCGACGATCATCGTGTCAGGACCACTGCCTACGTATCGACGAGGATACGAAAGGTTCAGTAGACTTTTTGCTCTAAATGAATGGTTATTGTCATGGTGTAAAGAACAGAAACTGCTCTTTGTTAATAACTGGAATCTTTTCTGGAGCGTCCTATAGGCTTTTTCGTGCTGATGGCCTGCACCCCAGCAGAGATGGAGCGGATCTCCTCTCGGACAACATCTCCAGGACTCTACGCTCCATATGACTAGTAAGCCAATTCTCAGATAACTGCCATGATGGCTTTTGTTCTACCCACTTAATGATAGAAGTACTTGCGCTGTCCAATCTATTAAGACTGTGTCTGTTCCCCGAATAATGAGGTCAAAATCTAAATTTAATGTAGGATCTAGAAAAAATCTTATCGTGATTAAACCAGAAAAACTTAAAATAAATGAACAAAAAAACAATTTCTAAAGTTTGGGCTCATAAACATTAGATCACTCACACCCCAAAGCAGTTATTGTAAATGAAATGATCACAGATAATAGTTTTGATGTACTCTGCTTCACTAAAACCTGGCTAAAACCAAATGATTATATTGGTCTAAATGAGTGTACCCCACCAAAACTACTGTTATAAACATGAGCCCCGTCAGACTGGTCGTGGGGGAGGTGTTGTAACAATATATAGTGATATTCTTAGTGTTACCCAGAAAACAAGATAAGGTTTAAATCATTTGAAATACTTATGCTTAATGTTACACTGTCAGATATGCAAAAGAAATCTATTGTATCTCTTGCCCTGGCTACTGTGTAAAGACCACAAGGGCCGTATACAGAATTCCCTAAAATAATTTGCAGATTTTCCTCTCAGACCTGTTGGTTACCGCTGATAAAGCGCTAATTTTTGGAGATTTTAACATTCATGTTGATAATACAAATGACGCATTAGGACTTGCGTTTTACTGACTTATTAAACTGTTTTGGAGTAAAGCAAAATGTCACCGGGCCCACTCATTGTTTTAATCATACGCTAGATTTAATTATATCGCATGGAATCGATCTTACTGACATAGATATCGTACCTCAAAAGTGATGATGTTACTGACCGTTTCCTTGTATAATGCATTCTGCGTATTGATGATAATAACTATATACCTTTCCGTTATCATCCGAGCAGAACTATTGTTCCAGCCACCAAAGACAGATTCACAAATAACCTGCCTGATTTATCTCAACTGCTCTGTGTACCCATAAATACACATGAACTAGACTTATCATCCGAGCAGAACTATTCTATCTTCTTTAATACATTAGAAGCTGTTGCCCCCATCAAATTGAAAAAGGTCAGAGAAAAACGAACTGTGCCATGGTATAAACAGTAATACCCACGCTCTCAAGAATGAAACTCATAGTCTTGAGCACAAATGGAGAAAAAACTAACTTGGAAGGTCTTTAGAATTGCGTGGAAAAACAGTATGTCCAGCTATAGACAGGCTCTAAAAACTGCCAGGGCCGAGCATATCCACAAACTCATAGAAAACAACCAAAAAAATCCAAGGTTTTTATTTAGCACAGTGGCTAGATTAATAAATAACCAGACGCCACCCGATCTAAATATTCCCTCACAGTTAAATAGTAATGACTTTATGAATTTCTTCACTGATAAAATAGATAACATCAGAAATACAATAACAAATGTAGATTCTACAGTGTCTAATTCTTTAGTTTTATCCATCACACACAAAGATAAACTGCAGTGCTTTACAACTACAAGACAGGAAGAGCTAAATAAACTTATCACTGCATCTAAACTAACAACATGTTTATTAGATCCTGTACCCACTAAATTACTGAAAGAGTTGTTACCTGTAGCAGGAAAAACCGCTTCTCAATATTATTAACTCGTCATTATCTTGAGGTCACGTCCCAAAACCATTCAAACTGGTGGTTATAAAGCCTCTTATTAAGAAACCACAACTAGATCCTAGTGAACTGGCAAATTACAGACCCTTTTCAAATCTTCCATTTATGTCTAAAATTTTTGAAAAATTGTGTCTGCTCAGTTGTGCTACTTCCTGCAAATAAAATGATCTCTATGAAGAATTTCAGTCAGGTTTCAGGCCCCATCATAGCCCAGAAACTGCACTTGTTAAAATTACAAATGACTTGCTTCTTGCATCAGACCAAGGCTGCATTTCATTGCTAGTTTTACTTGATCTTAGTGCTACGTTCGACACCATAGATCACAACATACTCATAGATAGATTACACAACTATACAGGTATCCAAGGGCAGGCTTTAAGATGGTTTAGATCCTACCTGTCCGATCGCTACCACTTTGTTTATTTAAATGGGGAGTCATCTCATTTATCACCAGTAAAACTATGGAGTGCCACCAGGATCTGTCCTAGGTCCTCTGCTATTTTCAATATTCATGTTGCCCCTTGGTGATATCATTAGAAAATACGGGATTAGTTTCCACTGTTATGCTGATGATACTCAACTATATATCTCAGCAAGACCAGGTGAAACTTCAAAATTATCTAAGCTAACAGAGTGTTTTAAAAATGTAAAAGATTGGATGACCAATAATTTTTTCTCCTGTTAAATTCAGATGAGACAGAGATATTACTTATTGGACCAAAAAACATTACACAGGATCTCATAGATTACAATTTGCAATTAGACAGTTGTACTGTTACTTCCTCTACTGTCAAAAATCTGGGTGTTATATTAGACAGTAACTTGTCTTTTGAAAATCATATTTCCCATGTTTCAAAAACAGCATTCTTCCATTTTAGAAACATTGCCAAGCTACGAAGGCATGTTACCTGTTTCTGATGCAGAAAAGCTAGTTCATGCGTTCATTACCTCTAGACTGGACTATTGTAATGCACTGCTAGGTGGTTGTCCTGCATCCTCAATAAACAAGCTACAGGTAGTCCAAAATGCAGTGGCTATAGTCCTTACCAGGTCAAGAAAATATGATCATATTACCCCAATTTTACAATCTCTGTACTGGCTACCTATTAAGTTCCGTATCTGTTCCAAAATATTATTACTTACTTATAAGGCGCTTAATGGTTTAGCTCCTGTGTACCTAACTAGTCTTTTACCACGCTACAACCCATCACGCTCCCTAAGGTCACAAAACGCTGGACTTTTGATAGTACCTAGGATACCAATGTCCACCTAAAGGAGGTAGGGCTTTTTTGCATTTGGCTCCCAAACTCTGGAATAGCCTTCCTGATAATGTTCGGGGTTCAGACACACTTCCTCTGTTTAAATCTAGATTAAAAACACACCTCTTTGGCCAAGCATTCAAATAATGCATCTCATAATTTTGGACTGCAGTTATATCAAATGCATATTATTATTCTTTAACTTGGGTTAAACTAAATAATTTTACTTGGCTGGAACAGCAGCTACGCTAATTATGTCTCTATTTGTTTCTCTGTTTTGCCACGGGATTTACATCCCGTGGTAACTTGGATTTACACATGCTCCAGTCTGGATCCAGAACACCTGAGAAGAGATGATGCCAACCCCTCAGAGGACCTCAGATGATGCTAACCCAGAGACAACATACAGTACTACCACATTTTGCTATAAGTTTGATTGCATAATTGGTGTTAATAGTGTTAATCGTCTGTTTGTTTACGCCTTTAATTGATTTTTTTCTGAACATTTCTGCCGTATGCACATAAACTGACAGTCATCACTGATAAGCTACTACTAAATATTGTAGAAACTTTATTTTCTGTAAAGTTCCTTTGCAATGATTTGTAACATAAAAAGCGCGATACAAATAAAGTTGAATTGAATTGAATTAAGATACAAATAAAGTTGATGAACTGATAAAACGTTAAGAAAAAAAAATTAATGAATGATGCAGTGCTAACTGACATAATTTATTACAGAACAGAAACTGTAAAGTATATTTTCTACCTTATTCTGTGGAGAGAAAATTGAAATAATTGCTAATTAAATGTAGCCTAGTATATAAAACAATCATAAAATTAGCATTAGGAAAAAATTATAGATTACAAATGATTGATTATTGTCGAGCAGTGTATTTGATTTCTTACAGCAAATGAAAAGTAATAAAAAAGAAGAGAATTCCATGTAAAAAAAAAAAAAATAATTCATTAAAAAAAATAATTATGATGATACATAGGCTACACACATAAAATGATTGTATTTGTCATTTCTGTCACTTCTGAAATGATGGCTACGCCCCGGTGTGACAAAATGTTAGCTTATGCATAATACAAACCCAATTCCAAAAAAGTTGGGACACTGTACAAATTGGGAGTAAAAAAGGAATGGAATAATTTATAAATCTCATAGACTTATTTTATTCACAATAGAATATAGATAACATATCAAATGTTGAAAGTGAGACATTTTGAAATGTCATGCCAAATATCGGCTCATTTTGGATTTCATGAGAGCTACACATTCTAAAAAAGCTGGGACAGGTAGCAATAAGAGGCCGGAAAAGTTAAATGTACATATAAGGGACAGCTGGAAGACCAATTTGCAACCTATTAGGTCAATTGGCAACATGATTGGGTATAAAAAGAGCCTCTCAGTGGCAGTGTCTCTCAGAAGTCAAGATGGGCAGAGGATCACCAATTTCCCCAATGCTGCGGCGAAAAATAGTGAAGCAATATCAGAAAGGAGTTTCTCAGAGAAAAAATTGCAAAGAGTTTGAAATTATCATCATCTACAGTGCATAATATCATCTAAAAGATTCAGAGAATCTGAAACAATCTCTGTGCGTAAGGGGCAAGGGTTTTTTATTCACAATTTGTAAAGTGTCCCAACATTTTTGGAATCAGGTTTGTACTTTTAAAATCCTTTTCAGTAAGAATAAACCACTTGTAAGAATAAATCTTTCTACTGATGCCGCAAAACACAGATTTTGCTTCTTTAAGCAAATTTTAAGATGAAATGTAATCAGGTCAGGTAGATTTCACATTGTGATTTGCTAATGGATTTAGAACATTCATTAAATGAGTGTGAGAGACTTTCTATTTCAGATAAGTACAATTCATGACTAATATTAAGTGACAACTTTATTTCACTTATTTTTTTGTTAATGCCACTTTAAAGTCACTGAAATGAAAAAGCATGCTTCAAGTACACAGGAGTTTATGTTTTACTGAACAGCCCAAATATTTTATTGTGATCATATGTGGATATAAATATCAGTCCTGAAATTCAGTATATATGTAATTTATTATTTACTTGTTTGTGACATTGCAAACATAAAAGAAGTTTATGGGCTAATAAGATGTCTCACATTTCTCTCCCATTCAGGTGAGGCTAAAACACTGGACAATAAAGTGTGTGATGCTTGACCTTTTAACATTCAGTCTAAATGAATCACACATCAGGGTCACAATAAATTCATCAAAAATCACTAATAATATACACATTAGAAAATACACACACACACAAATCATGTTGTAAACAGTAACACACTGTACGGAGATGTTGTTACTGTGTTTAATGCATCATTAGTGAGGAAACTGAGTATCAGAAAGAGTTTGATCATTGTTCTGGAGTGAAATGTGTGTAAATCACCTCGGTCATTTCAGATTCCTATAAGACAAAAAAAAAACTCAAAAGGTCAAAGGAGGAAAAAAAAAAACATGTTACAGATGCAAAAACCTGCAGGATCTCATAATTACTCATAGGACATAATTACATACATTTGCTGTTAATTCACTCTGAGGCTTAGTAATGCACTGAACCTGAATGTAATTAGGAAATAAATATAAAATTATATTATATTATGGGGTATGAGAGCTAGTGTTTCTTGCATTGAATGATCATTGTGTGTTTGTGCATAATGAAGGAGTCTCTTTTGTCTTATGATTTTAAGACCTTTTTGAAATTTTAGAAGAACAAATAAATAAGACCAAGCAAAAAGAAGGCCTGTGGAAAGCATACAACATGTTCAGTGCCAGAAAAGGGGACGGGAAATATATACAGAAGCAAACAAAAAGACAGACAGACTAATAATTGCATACTGCACATTACATACAGCATACTGACAAATATTGATTAGTTTGAGAAGTATTGTAAATGATACACATTTTAAAATAGTAATATGCGATTGCATTTTATTTTACAAATTTGTTGTAAAAAAGCATATAAATGTCACTGTATGATAAATGATAAAGGACACCGTGCCAGAAATGATCTTACCCTCATTTGTTTGTAGAATTTTGTTATGTCAATCTGTTTGTAGAATACTGCAGCTTGAGATGTCTCATCTTCATAGGTCTGAACTGTAATGAGTGTTTTAAATCAAATTAGGCTATAGAAATTTATCGTTTTATATAAAATAGACATTATTTATGTTTAAGCTGTAGATAGACTTGACCTGCACCTTTGTGGTTCATGTGGATACAAAACATTCCAGACATAATAATAAACAGAGATCCAGCAGCAAAGATCAGCACTATCACAGATACAGAGTCTGGAGAATTGAGTCTGGCTAAAAAGAAACAGTCATTAGTGGGAGTGAATGTGTCTTATCTTTAACAAAAGCCAGAGATCAGTTTAGTGCTCATACCTGCACATGTGTGACAGAGTTTGTTGATGTCAAGATGTGTAGTCTGGTTGCTGATGGGATTGCTCACTACACAGCTGTAGGTGTTATTATCCTGATATTCCACCTCCAGAGGTAGAGAGAGACTGATGCTGAGATCAAACACACTGATGCTGGACAATAAACTGTTTCCTTTGTACCAGGAGAGAGTTACATGACTCATGTTCAACAGTGAACATAGCAATGAACAAAATGATGATGATGAGGATGATGATGAAGAATAACATTGTGAAGAGTTAATGCTGATGACAGGACCAGGCAGACAAGCTGGAAAACATTAGACAATATAGAAAAGTCAGTGGAGAAGGTGACTTTTAGAAGGATTTCAGAACTGGAGCTGAAGCTGGATCAGAATGATTCACGCAAACACAGACACATTTAACGTAGATCGGGGGAACATTCTCTTCAAAAACAAACATAATCCACAAAGTCTTCAGCGGCTCAGATTTCGGGAGTAAAATGATGACTGCTATGTCCATTATTACATCCAACAACAAAACACTTCAATCGCTTAGGAGTAATTCATGTCTACATCTGCTCTGGCAGTGAAACAATGGCAGACTGATGACAGCTCACACAGGGCGAGTCTAAAGTAAAGTTGAGCTGCCCCTGCCCCTTTGAGGTCCAACGTAAAAGTGCCCTTGCGGTCCGGTCTGCCCTCAGTCCACGACTTCTTCCGAGGAAAGGGGTGTGCGATATGAAGATTTTTGATTGTGGAGGATAAAAATGTCTCCACAATCTAATTTCCGCGCCGCGGAATTAATATACTGAGACCATAGACTGACTGCGACATACATGCAGTAACGCCGCTCCCTGTACACAGACTACGCAGTTTTTGCGTAGGGTACCCACTCCCAGGGGGGGCACCATCCCAGTTGCTCAAAAAAAACTTTTGTTTTATATGTATGTTAACATATACGTATATGTAAATAAGCATGTAAACATGAAGATATAAACATAATTATATATAAAAACAACGTTTTACGGTGAAGGCAGTAGACAGGCGAAGCACACATGACACGCTATTCCCGCAGCCGCGCCCGTGCTAGATCGCTCTCACCTCATGTTTGCGGCTGTCTGCAAACGACCATAACAGTAGTCCAGCACCGAGATAAGGAAAAGAAAAAACTTTTAGGTACTTTTAGAATCCTGTTAAACTTTTTTGGATTTTGATAACATTAACTTAATAACATGTTGCCGCATCTGACTTAATATTCTCTGAGTTTACATGTTCCCTTCCGAAAATGAACCATAATTTTTACTGCGAAAAAAAAAAAAAAAAAAATTACAATTGCCTGCAAAGGGCACCAAAGGCCTGATAATTGTTGTTGTAACACTTACAGGATGATCAAATCCTTGTTTAATATTGACCAAACATTTAATTAAAATATCCACTTAATCTTAATTTGCATTAGAAATGCTAGCCTCTATAATTTCTTCAACAAAAACATGTGGACATCACAACCCTTTCAAAAACTAATCCTTGTTTTTATTGAAGTAATTTTTTCTTGTGTGTCATTTCTGAATGCTTGAGACCATAACATCAATCAGACAACTGTATTAATAAGGTCATAGCCATAGGTCTTAGCTACAATTGTAATTTGTAAATAATGCAATTTATTATATATTTATATTTTATTAAAGTTTTATTTTGACCCTAGTAGGTGTTTTTTTTTTTTTTTTTTTTTTTTTTTTTTTTTTAATTCCATATCCATTTGGGGAGGGGGCACAACAATACAATTCTGCTTAGGGCACCCATTTGGCCAGCAGCGGCCCTGGATACACTAACATCCCCAGTGTTCCTCTCACAGGACACTGCACTTATTCACAAAAGTAAAAAAAAAAAAAAATGCATTTCCTTTAAAGCCCTAATGGTTATTTCAATGTTTTATTTGTGTGCTGTTCTGACCTGCGGTTTTTTTTTTTTTTTTTTCTTTTTTTTTTTTTTTCTGAGCACCCTCAAAGCGTGCGCACGAAGACGAAAAACCCTTCAAACAGCGCCTGATTACTGAAAGTTATGTTTTGTGTTAATACTGTCAAAACACACAAGGTTTATGTATAGCCTCAGTTGGTTATGTCTAAAAATGAAAGTAAACACCTGAAAAGAAATGGATGCATGTCTGTTTATTAGATGTGTGCAGGTCTTAAAGGGACAGCAGGCTACGACTGTAATTAAAGAAATAGTTCACCCTAAAATTTAATTTCTGTCATTGTTTATTCACTCACATGTTGTCCCAAACCTACAGTATATTAATTTCTTTCTTGTGCTGCACACAAAAGAAGATATTTTGAAGAAGCTGATAACCAAACAGTTGCTGGTCCACATTGATAGTAGGGCGAAAATACTCTGGAAGTCACTGTGGACCAGCAACTGTTTGGTTTTCCACCTTCTTTAAAAATAAAGTTTATGTTTACCAGAAGAAGAAAACTCATTCAGGTTTAAAACTACTTTTGAGTGGGTACATGAAGATATAAAAAACAAAACACTATCCTATCAAAATTTTTGGGTGAATCATTCCTTTGATGCAGGGTTATTAAAATCTTGCCCAGGAGGGCCAGTGCACTGCAGAGTTTAGCTCCAACCCTGATCAAACCCACCTACCTGTGATTTTCTAATGATCCCAAAGACATTGATTAACTGGCTCAGGTGTGTTTGATCAGAGTTGGAGCTAAACTCTGCAGTGCACTGGCCCTCCAGGGCAAGATTTGAATAACCCTGCTTTAATGTTAATAAAACACCAAACACAAAGAGAAAAATCACTCAATACTCTTGACTGAAAAAAAAAAAAAAAAAAAAAAAAAAAAAACTTTAAAACAGCTGTTTTAATAGGATTAATAGGATAAATGTATATTGTGTTTTATTTTTATTTGTTCATTAAATTTTTTTTGAATGCTCCTGCTAAATATTATTGTACCTGAAAATAAAACACTGTTTATTTATTTGTGTATTATGTGTATTTGTAATGTGTATCTTTGTTCTATTTTTTTTTAATAACAAAGATAAAATAATGACAAAGATATTTATCTTCTCCCACCTTGGCCTAAATATCCATACTTTTTCATATTTTGTAACCTTAATGTAAGAAGCTTTGTCTTTATTATAGGGTTATTTGTTTGGCTGTAATGCTCAAACAGCTTGCAAAATAGAAAAACTAACATGACAAACAATAAAAATAAAATAATATTTAAAAAAAAAAAAAAAGGAAAAAAAACTGAACAAACCGAAAAAAATACACCCTACCCATCCCCCACAACCATCACCCACCAAAGCCCCCCACCCTCTGGTCCGCAATTGTGCCCTCGTAACCCCATGCACAATATTCTATAGGTTCTGTACTGGTACTAGTCTAGTAGTTCACCTGTTTCAGTCAATGCAGTCTGAGCCGGAAAGAGAATTGATTAGTTAATCTCTCGAGTCTTCGGGTTTTTTGAGTCATTCATTCATCACGTGACAGACCCCTAAGAGTTTAACCTATGCAGTCTGAGTCAGAAATAGACTTAATAACAATAATAATAATAATCAACTCTTTATTACCTTTGTTACAACATTCAATGTTATGGAAAATAACCATAATGACCAGAAATTCACATATAAACTGTAAGAAGTAAAAAGCTACAATTTGAGACCAGAAACGCAGTAACTGTAAGAGTAAAATTTATTAATAATAATTATAATAATGATGATAATGATGTTGATAATAATAATAACTATGCACCAGTTTGTAAGGCAGCTTGTAAATTAATTTCTCTATCCAATGCTGTCACGTCACGTGTTAAAAGAATGAACGATAGGTTAAAGCCTTTATACAGTCTATGGTATGGGGCTGTCACGTGAACAGTATCGGTTTTTGGCACGGGCGAACAGGGCAGCCGCCCCCGGGGCGACATTTTTTCATGACACATGGGGGGCGGCATGCATCATTATAAAAAAATAAATAATAATAATCCTCTGCACTGCTGCCATGAAGCGGTTTTCTATTATCTATGAATTCACTGTTTGAGGAATTGGCAAATAGGCGCCCCTGCTTACTGAGAAGGTGCCGTGTATGAGTTGCCAGGCTGGACAGAAGTGCAAATGCAAATACTGAGAGACAGAGCGACAGTTCGTGAGAGAGACCGAGAGTGTTCGAGAGAGAGTGAGATGCGTGAGAGAGACTGCAAATGCACGCGAAAGAGAGCGACACAGGGCTTGAGAAAGGCCGAGTGCGTCCGAAAGTGAGCGAACGTGCGAAAGAGAGCGAGAGTGCACAAGAGTATGGCAAGCCCAAAGGGTCAGATTACGCTATAGATTAATCGCGTTTGCAGCCAATCGCCGTCAAATACGGGAATTTAAACCGTATTTGCACCGCAAAATACTTACGTTGTGATTACAAACGCCTTAAAAAACGTCTGAAAATACGTCAATGATGCCGTAATCTTCCAGGCAACACCGTAACCCATGTTTTTTTCCAACCTTATACCCGTGAAAGTGCACTGGAACGGCAGTCAAACCAGTAACTTCCCACCCGTGAACTCATACTAGATCGATGTACTCCCAGTTCCTAGTTCTGACTTCACAAAACCCGTGAAGCATCAATGGCAGCCCCTACGGAAAATATTGCAAATGGATGCAGTGTTTATGCAGGTGGTACACGTAAAAAAAAAAAAAAAAAAACATTTTAGGACAATATAACGTTGCAATTATATTAATAATCTAGTTACAATTCCTTGCACCCAGGAAGTTTGCCATGATTTGCCTGGAATGCTACAAAGTCATGAGTCGTGGTTTGAAGTCGTGACTTACGGGCCAAAAAACCTGCCTGGAACACAGCAGTAGTTGCATGAAAATGCTCAGTACAATGAGCCACACCCACTGATTCCCGCAGCCAGTATGTTTGAACTGTTTTCACCCAATCAATGGTAAACTAAAACAGACCAGACTTATTCAGCACAGATCATTTTAGCCAAATTAATTAATAGGATATATTTACATGCAATAGCCTATAACTTTTTGGATATTTTCATTTCTACTAACATCAAACATATTAATTAAAGATTGCACCTCCGTTTAATTTAGGCTTATTGCTAAGATTTCATGTTCAGCAATTATCCTACCTTCCCCATTTTATGTATATGTATTCAGCTTATTACACAGATAGCCTACCTTTTAATACTGCATTAGTATATAACTGGACACAGCTTTGAGTATTGATTCCAAAACGAGAAAACATTCCTATTAAGCAAGATAGAGTTTAAAAGCTGCGCAACATATCATGTAGTAGCCTAGTTGATCGCCTGCTTGTTAAAGTGCCCAACTCCCAAACCGCACCGATCGCTGGTTTGTGTTCGGCTCTTAGCAGGTCTAGCCAGCATTTCAACGTTGATTAACTGGTGAATCAACGCCAGGCTTTGACGCGCACTCTGTGCAACCAAAATGGCATTTCTTACGCCGCCATATGACAACATGAACGCCATAAAAAACGACGCTTTTCATGCACCCTAAAACGCCATCAGATACGGTGTCATTGACATATTTTTGCATGTTGTTTTTGCCATTTGTAATCACAACAGCGTATTTTGCGGTGTAAATACTGTTTAAAACGCTGTATTTTAAATAATATTTCTTTTAGTGATTTTTTTTTTCTTTTTAGTTTAGAACTTTTTTTTATTTAAGTTATTAAAGTAATTTAATAACTTATTTTGTTGCTGAGGCAGCATCTTTAATTTCAGTTTAAGTTTTTCATCTAAAAAATGTAATGACATTATTTTAAATTTTATTTTAGCTTTTTAGCTAACAATAGCAACACAGAAGTGCATGTGGGATTGTATTACGTCACCCACACTTTTCTCTCTGCTGTTAAAAAACACAAAAAAACAACAACAAAAAAAAAAAAAAAACGTTTTCTTATATTTTATTTGTTTGAGTGACTAACAACAAATCAAAATACGAACATAAAGTAAAAAGAGAAATGGCAAACGGTTTGATTTGATCTTTTCAATGTTTGCTTGAAAAAGCCAACTTACTGATCTACTATTTAATCTTATTATTATTATAACTAATGTCCAAAGAATTCAGAAGGGGGCATTAATTAATGATCTACTATTTAAACTTATTATTATGTTGGCTTGGCACAAGCCAACATACTGTTATGCTATTTAAACTTCTTATTTTTCTTTTTCTTATTCTTTTTCTGAGACTTAATTTTCCAAACCTATCTCCTCCTAGAGCTTTAAAGCCACAAGCCCCAAACTTGGCAGACACCTGCGGCACGGGGGGCAGAAGTGTGCTATATCTTTTCAGAGTGATCAGACTTACAGTTTTTTTTATATTAATTATTAAAAGTCAAAGCATTCCCCATAGACTTCCATTATCTGAGAAAAATTGTGCCTCTACAGGAGCAATTCCCGGGACTGAGGGAGGAGTCTGCCTTAGTTTCACTTTTAAATAGGTTAAAAATACAAATAAATACATAAATTTAATTAACACACTGACAAGCTAAACCAAACATATCTGATTATTACATGAGTCAGGGCTTATTAATAATTGATATCTGGCCACAGAACAGAGTGAAAGACGAGAGAGAAATCACCGCTCCGATCCGCGAGTGGTCTCACAACGAGCTCACAAAAAACGTATTTATTCTTGTTTAAGGCCTTTTTAAAATTAAATATTACAGCGATTGCACACAATCCACCCATTAGAACACACCAAGAGCTAAAAGCGGGTGTTTTTGAGCTGTTAAACTATGAAAATGACAGATTTGCGGCAGCCTCTATGACAGCGCGAGACTACTTCAACACTGGCATGGGGAAAAAGGGCTACATACTGAAACTACACCCCTTTACATTAAAAAACACTTATGCGAATCAACACAAAACAATTAGAAGAACATATACAGATGAAAATGAGTGTTTATCAGTGCTTGTGAGATTTTTTTTGTCTAAAGGCTGAACATCACATCGATTGCTCAGCGCTCCAGAACACGGCGATGTCTGGCTTATTTGGCGATAAAACGGACAAATAAATACACATTTCATTCACACTGACAAGCTAAAACAACATATGTTATCATTATCGGGTCAGATCTCATTAATAATTGATGTCTGGCCAGAGATCAATATGAAAGACGAGAGAAAAATCACCGCTCCGATCGGAGAGTAAAGTCCGATCGTGCTCACAATAAAAGCATTTTTATAGTTTTTTAAGAGCTTTTAATATTACACTGATTGCACGCAATCCATCCATTAGAAAGACAAAGAGAGCTAAATTCAGGTGTTTGTGAGCGGTTTAAATGAAAGAATATTTGACAGCGCGAGGCGGCCGTTTTCTAAACACTGGAAGGGAAAAAAGTCTACACACAAACTCCAGCCCTTTACATTAAAACACTCCAGCGAATCAGTACAAAACAATTAGAAGAATATATTAAAGAGATTAAAATGAGTGCTTGTGAGATATTTTTGTCTAAAGGCAGAATAACACATTACATCGATATCTCGAGTTACAGAGGACGTGATTCTGGCTTTTCGGTGCAAGAACGGACAAATCACATACAAGATTATTTCAAAATACATAATAGCTTGGCGAATATAAAGGGAAACCAGCCACGAGAACTTAAACTGTAGAGAAATAAAACGGAAATGGATCATGATACTGGATTTGAATATTTAAGTGACTGCATTTACCAGCTGCTTTCTGTCTTCAATTTTAATCTATAAAAAACAGAAAATCATTTGTCTTGGCTGCTTTTTTGTATGTGTGTATGTATTCATGTATTATTTTTTATTTTTTTATTTTTTATTTTTGCTCTAACTAGAATGAATCTATATTTAATTAAATCTATGACATGTTATTGTACATTTGATTTGTCCATTTTTGCATCTAAACACATGTTCTTTTATATTATTGTTTGCAACCTCTTTATCGTCCAATTTAACTGGTGTCTTCACTTTTATTTTCATAATAAACTTGTTTGTTAGATTATAGACAGTTACAGTGGTCTATAATAAATATTAACAGGGTTTGTACAAGCTGCTTAAAATGCTTCAAGTAGGCTACTTTTTTTAAATGTAAAATCTAAAAAAAAAAAAAAAACTTGGAAAACAGTCATATTTACGAAAACTTGCTTGACCAATAGAAAAAAAATATTGGCCCCTTTCATAATGTTGTTTAGAAATGAAGGCCACAATGCTAATGTTGTCCACACTATGGCTCCACAGGATAGCAAATACTTCAAGATCTGTTCAAAGACTTGAAAATGTTTCATTTATGTGCATAAATATAAAATGCATATACATGCATTCTATTTTCATAAACTTTAATAAAGCTCAATATAGTGTTTATGCAAAAACTGTAATCTCCTAAATACCATTATTATGTCCATATTTTAATAGTATTGACAACATATTTCTCAAGTTACCACACATAAAGTGAAGAAGGGACACTATATTAGTTTTCTATTTTCATGTTGTCCATACAATATTACTTACATAAGGACTCATAATTTACTTGAAAAGAGACACATTCATTGTGTAATGGAATCATCTACACAAACGATTGTGCGTGGAGCCCTAGTTTGTGCGTGGAGCCCTAATGGTATTGTTTAATTTAACTTCTGTGTTTTTGTTAACTTCTTTTTAGTTAGTAGACTGTGAAATAGCAAACGGGAAAAAAAGGCATGACTTATTTCGCATCCAGCTAGCCAACTCTGTCGAAGCTTTTGTCATAGCCTAGGCTTTTTATTAGAACAGAAAACAGCAAGGGTCCATAGAAAAATACTGCTGTAGGTATTTTTTTTTTTTTTTTTTTTTTTTTTGCAGCAAGGCAGTTCAAGAACGTTGGACACAAGTAATGTGGCTCTTTTGCCCCAAGGCCAAGCCAACATCAAAGTTAGTTCACTAACTTTACATTCTAGTTATTATTATTCTTCTGAGCCAAATTTTAAACACTATAACACATACTTCTAACATGGTTTAAAGTGGTTTTGGCCACTGTCACGCTGGCCTTAGCTGGTCTAAGCTGGTTTTAGCTGGTTTTCTTTGGTCTTAGCTGGTTTCTTAGCTAGATTATCATAGAAACATGTTAACAACATGTTAGTAACTTGATAATCAGGTTAGAAACATGCTTTTAACATGGTTTTAAAGTAGTTTTGGCCACTGGCACGCTGGTCTTAGCTGGTTTCTAACTAAATCATGTCACGCTTTTATTTGGTTTTTTATAGATGAATGCTAGTCACTTGCTAGTCATGCTAGAAACATGCTAGTCACCTTGCTAATCATGCTAACAAAATACTAGTCACTTTGTTAATCATGTTAACAAAATGCTACACTTTGATCATGCTAAAAACATGCTAGAAAGTCATGCTAATCATGCTAATGGCATGCTAGTCATGCTAGAGACATGCTAGTCATGTTAACAGCATGCTAGTCACTTGCTACTTATGCTAGCTACATGCTAGTTAACAGCTAGTCTCTTGTTAATCATGGGTAACAACATGCTATTAACTTTGCTAATCATGCTAAAAAACATGCTAATAACATGCTAGTAATGTTGCTAATCATGTTAGCGACATGCTAGTCGCATGCTAATCATGCTAGCAAAATGCTAGTCGCATACTAATCATGCTAAAAACATACTAGCGACATACTAGCAACATGCTAATTATGTTAGAAACATGCTAGCAACAGGCTAATCATGCTAGCAACATGCTAGTCACATGATAATCATGCTAGAAACATGTTAGCGACATACTAGCAACATGCTAATCATGCTAACAACATACTAGCAACATATTAGCAACATGCAAATCATGCTAGAAACATGCTAGCAACATGCTAATCATGCTAGGAACATTCTAGAGAAATGTTAGTCATGCTAGCAAAATGCTAGTAACTTTGCTTATCATGTTAACGACATGCTAGTCGCATGCTAATCCTGCTAACGAATTGCTAATCATGTTATTGTCTTGTTATAAACATGCTAGCGACATACAAACAACATGCTAATCATGTTAGCAACATGCTAATCATGCTAGCAACATGCTAGTCGCATGCTAATCATGCTAGAAACATGTTAGTGACATACTAGCAACATGATAATCATGCTACAAACATGCTAGTGACATGCTAGATACCTTGCTAATCATGTTAAGTACATGCTAGTCACTTGCTAATCATGCTAGCAACTTTGCTAATCATGCTAATGACATGGTAGTCACTTGCTTTTAATGCTAGCAATATGTTAATCACTTTCTTTTTTAAACTTCTTAACTTTTCAAATTTTTAAATCTTTTTAAACTTTTCAAACTTTCTAAATTTTTCTGGTCAGGCTTTTTCAAGCCAACTTAAAGTTTGACCACAAACTTTACTATCTAGTTAGCCTATTATTATTGTTATTGTTTTTTTGTTTTATTAGAAAAACGGAAAAATGAAATTAAGCTAGAATATTTTATTTTGTGGGTAAAAACAAATATTAAGACTAAAGCTTAGACTATGCTTTAATATTTCTTTCACCTGCGTGGGCGGCATTAGGTCTATTTTAGTCTGATTATGATATAGCCTATTATTGATTATACATTGCTATCTTTACCTGAATCGAGCCACGCGTCACATCTAATCTTCTATTGGGCCTGGGGTAAATTCCAGGCTTTATAAGGAATAGGCTGCACTGAGTGTGGGTGTGCGGCGAGGACAATGCAGATGAGTTATTTTACTATGATACTGTTATTTTACAAAAGGAATTTGGAACTTTTTTTTGTTGTTGTTGTTCTTATAGTGAAAGTACACAAAATAGAGCAGACATTTAGGCCAATATTTCTTTTCTCTGTTACCACCATGCACAATGCAAGGGAACGCAGCTGACCCAAGAAGTGCAGTGTTGCTCTTTATATACATGTATAATTCCAAGAAATATAGCCAAAAAAAGCCAAACAATATGAACTAACGTTGTGACTAATTTGCAGAGCGGTACATCAGATGAACTTCTATTCTACTTGATTGGACAGACAATAAAGACAGGCTGATTTGAAAAGTGCTACTCATGCACAAATGCATAAGCTAATTTTTTTTATCCATGAACAAATAATACGAAAAATCTAGCTTAATTTTGTACATCTTCCATTCTTCAGACAGAATGCAATAATAATTATAGTGATGATGATAATTAGATTAGATTAGATTAGATTAGATTCAACTTTGTCATTATGCAAAGTACAAGTACAGAGCTAATGAAATGCAGTTAGCATCTAACCAGAAGTGCAAGAATATAGTGTTTTATATACATAAAAGTGCAGAGTAAGTGAAGCTATGATTTACAGAATGTACAGTGGAGTTGCTTTATACAGTATTGAGCAGAGTATACAGAATATAAATAGGAATGTAATGTAGGGATTATATGTGCATTATGAACAGAACTATGTAGGATTATATATACACATTATGAACAGCAGCAACGTGAAAACAGTGGTAATAAATACAGTTGGATGAGTGTGCAAAAGTATTGTTAAACAATGTATTCTATGCAAAATAACAGTATTGCAATGATATTTGTATAGAAATAGTTTACTGTGCTTTGTACAGTAACAACTTTAGACAGTTTATAGTGTAATAGCTTTAACAATGTGCAGTCTGTGCAAAATATGAGTAGTGCAAATACATGTATGTAAAGTACTTTGACGAGTGCAGTAAGAAAGCAGGTGCAGGTTAGATTGGTGGTGTGGAGTTCAGAAGTGTCACAGCCTCGGGGAAGAAGCTCTTCCTTAGCCTACTAGTGCAAGAGCGTAGGCTCCTGTAATGCCTGCCGGATGGAAGGAGGGTGAAAAGTCCATGGTAGGGTGAGAGGCATCCTTGATTATTTTTCTTGCCCTGCTCAGACAGCGTTTGTGATAAATGTTCTCAATGGTAGTTAACTGGGTGCCGGTGATCCGTTGAGCAGTTTTTACCACCTGCTGGAGTGCTTTGCGGTCAGATGGGAAGCAATTGCTGTACCATACTGAGATGAACTTTGTGAGTATGCTCTCAATGGTACAGCGGTAGAATTCCACAAGGATCCTGGGATTCAGGTGAACTTTTTTTAAGGCTCCGTAAGAAGTAAAGGCGCTGCTGTGCCTTTTTGACCAGGGTGGAGGTGTTATGGGACCAGGTGAGGTCATCAGAGATGTGGATGCCAAGGAACTTGAAACTCGACACACACGCTCCACTACAGCTCCATTGATGTACAGTAGATGGGTGTGTGTGCATGACTCCTAGTCCGCCTGAAGTCCAAAATGATCTCATTTGTCTTCTGGGTGTTTAGTTCTAGATTGTTGGTGGCACACCACCCAGCTAGGTGCTGCACCTCATCCCTGTAGGCTGACTCATCATCATCCTTGATCAGACCAACCACCATGGTGTCATCTGCAAATTTGATTATGGTGTTGGAGCCATAAACAGGAACGCAGTCATGGGTGAAGAGGGAGTACAGGAGAGGGCTCAGTACGCAGCCCTGTGGCACGCCAGTGTTCAGGGTTATGATGGAGGAGGAGAGGTTATCTAACTTAACAGACTGAGGTCTGTTAGTCAGAAAATCTAGAATCCAATTGCAGATGGGTGTGCTGATTCCAAGATGGCTGAGCTTGGAGATCAGCTTGGAGGGGATTACTGTATTAAATACAGAACTGAAATTTATGAACAGCATTCTCACATGTGTGTTTTGACTGTCCAGGGTGGGTGAGGGCAAAGTGAAGTGCCGTTGAGATGGTGTCCTCTGTTGACCTATTGTGGCGATAGGCAAATTGGAATGGGTCTAGTGTAGCAGGGAGACAGGATTTTAAGTGGGATGCAACCAGTTTTTCAAAGCGCTTGGTAATGATGGGGGTGAGTGCAACAGGACGGAAGTCGTTAGGGACCCGAGGCAATGGAGTGCTTCGGTACTGGCACGATGGTGGAGGTTTTGAAGATAGTGGGGACAGTTGTTTGGGCCAGGGACAGATTGAAAGTGTTTGTGAAGACCTCAGCCAGCTGCTCCGCACAGGTTTTAAGCACACAACCAGGTATTCCGTCAGGGCCAGCTGCCTTCTGTGCATTCACCTTACACAGAGTGGAGTAAACAGCTGAGGTACGGAGTGTGAGAGGCAGTTCACTGGGATGATGCTCAGCTTTGAGTGAGATCTCCTTATTACTTTGATCAAAACGAAGATAAAAGTGATTGAGCTCGTCTGGGAGGGAGGCAGAGCTGGAGGGGAGCACATTGTTAGGTGGTTTGTGATCTGTGATAGATTGTATGCCTTGCCACATACGCCGGGGGTCTTCAATACTCTGTTTGTGTGTGAGTTTGGCCTGGCAGACACCCATCCTCAGGTTGGCTCTGGCTGAGCTGTAAGCCTCCCGGTCTTCAGACCTGAAGGCTGCAGAACCTCTCTGTTCATCCAGGGCTTCTGATTGGGGTAAATTTTTTTTTTTTTTTTTTTTTTTTTTTAATATTTTTTTTTTTTTTTTTTTTTTTTTTTTGTGGAACCTCTGCTCACACATCTGTTGATGTGCTCCAGGACAGAGTTGGTGTAAGTGTCAATGTCAATCTGAGAGTTTGTGGTGGCCTGGGCAGCAAACTCACTCCAGTCTGTGTGCTGGAATTGATATTGAAGAGTCAGCACCTTCCAGCCAGATTTTAACAGTCCTTTTTTGTAGGTTTCACACATTTGATGATCAGGGTATACTTGGGGAGCAGGAACAAAGAGAGGTGGTCAGACAGACCCGGGTGGGGGAGGGGTGTGACTTTGTAGGCATCAGTCACATTAGTATAAACGTGGTCTAATGTTTTATGTTCCCTTGTAATGCAGGAGACATTTTGATGAAATTTAGGGAGAACAGATATTAAAGTGCAGTGATTGAAGTCCCCCAGCAACAATAAAGGCTCCATCCGGTGCAGGGTTTGTAATTTGCTAATAGCAGCACAAAGTTCTTTCATAACCACTTTAGCATTAGCGTCCGGAGGTACATAAACTGCAGCAGCAACAATGCAAGTAAACTCACGTGGTAGATAGAATGGCCTACACTTGATAATCAGGAACTCCAGATCAGCAGAGCAGTAGGTATCAACAATGACAGAGTCTTTACACCATGATTTGTTTACATAAATACATACTCCACCACCCTTTGTTTTTACCAGAGGTTGCTGCTACTCTGTCAGACCTGAAGAAAGAGCGTCCATCCATATGCACCACGCTGTTTGGAACATCATTGCAGAGCCATGAACATGAATGAAATAACCAGGTAAATTAACACTATTTTCCGAAATCTGGTAAGACGCTGAGCCTTGCGATATGTTTGCACCGCCATCTTGGTCGTAGGATGTTATAATAATAATAACATCAAACTGTCATTTCTCTTTATTTCTTTTTGTTCATATTTAGATTTGTTATTAAATCAAACTTGAGTCACTCAAATAAAGAAATATTCCTAGCCCAGAATCGGTATTGTTAAAAAAATAACTGGTTTGATCTGATCATCTTAAACAATCATCCTCTGGGTCTAAGTGCCGTTTTTGGATAAGCATATTGTAGTAAGATTGGAGATTAATCCGAATAAACATGAAGCTACAGTAAAAATATTAAAATACATTTAAAACAGTGTATTTTTATAATTTCAGCAGCGTACAGATGCTTGTTTATGTCAGGACTGCGGCGACAGCAGCGCGGACAATCGCTTAGCTCGCTCACATTATGTAATCTATGATGGGAAAATCATGCTGTTTTTATGACATCATTATTACGAGAAAGAAATATGTTGTTTGAAGGAGATAATTATATCATTTTAACGACGTAACATCTCGTTATTATGAGAAAATATGTTGTTTTATATGTATATGTTACTATAACGGGAAAATCATATTGTTTTTATGACATGTCGTTATTACGGGAAAGAAATATGTCATTTTAAGGAGATAATTATGCTGTTTTTAATGATGTAACATCTCGTTATTACGAGAGAAAATATTTAGTTTTAACAGCATAACATATCATTATTACGACGTGAGCGGGAAAAAAATATATATGTGGAAGCAATGCCTCACCGTATATTATGTTTGTTAAACAGCAAATAAGCTCCCCGTATACCAGAATCAGTTTGGAGTGGGACTCAAACCAGCGGTCATATCGGTATATAGGCGTCAAACACTCTATAACAAAAAAGCTAAGGACCAACTTCTTTAGCTGCACAGCTTTTACACACTCTTTGACTTTTGTTAGCATATGATTTTCTTGTATTTGAAATTAAATTACTCAAAGCTAATTGAATATTATGAACCAGCACTTATTTATATACATAAAATGTATTTGGGTAGTAAATGATATATAAACTATGGGTTTGTATGCTAAAATGCTGTCCATATAATTAACTATTACTTTAAAGTATTATAAAGATTGGCCTATGTTCAATGTTTGTAGAAATTAAAATATACAAAAAGTTACTTAATATTTCCTATCAGTTCACAGGCACTTCTTCCACTTAAACGATCTGTGGTAAATTAGTCTGGTCTGGTTCTGTTTGTCATTGACTGGGTGAGAACAGTTCAATATTACTTGCTGTGGAAATCAGTAGGCATGGCTCATTACACTACTGGCAAAATGCCGGAACACCATCGTGCTTTTGTGCAATCAGAATGCCATTTTTTACGGCATCCTGTGACAAGCCGACCGGCGTTAGAAGTGGCGCTTTTTACAAACAATATTATGGTTTACTCGCATTTTTTGCGGCATCTGCTATCAGGACGGCACTAATACCATTTTAAATGCTGTAAAAAAAACAGTGTTTTGTATGTAAACACAATTAATCTATAGCGTAATTCTGAAACTTTGGTCTTGCCATAAAAGAGAGACCGAAAATGCGTGCGAAGTCATAGCCATGTACAGAAGCTGTGTGAGAAGGGGAAAGGGGAGCAGGTCTTGGCGCGCGGGGACAGTTCACCTCTGGGTCTCTCCCAAATGGAACGGAGCCACACCTCGACTTTCTTCCAAATAACGTACATTTCATTCATAATATTATAAATACAGGCCTATAGTTCCTGCACATTTTTTTTGTTTTTCTGAATTGTGCGAAATGGCTAATAAAAAATAGGTAATACAAAACGATTATGTTGGTCACCAAGGTGAATTGGTTTAGTCTTGATTTCTGGTCGTGAGTGACAGTGTTTGGAGGATGGAAAATCTGCTGATTGTCCAGTGCCAAATAAACACAGAGATGGACAGGAAAAGGTCAAAGCCATCAGGGGCCCAATTTTAAAAAAAAAAAAAAAACATACTATGCAACTATGTTCTCTCTGTATAATCATTATGGTAACCATGTCATGAATAAAGGGCTAATGTTAATTGGTGGGTATAGCTATTAAGTTTTTGCTATGAAGCTTGCTATGCTTATTCTACAATAATTTGTTTTTAACTCAACAAACACAAGATCTAATTTCACCATAATACTGCGCTTTGCAACAAAATGATCAACTATCAGTTGGGTTAACGTTTAGCCCTGTAATTAGCCAATGGAATTTTCATTTAATTATAATTTAAATCAGACTACTTTTCAAATTGTATTTCATTAACCAACATCTCAGATGTTATGTCAAAACGTTATGGGGTTTCAAAACAAAAAATGACTTTCTGCTACAGAACATGGCATTGATTTCATACATGTCCACTGTAGAGGACTTCAGGACTTAAATCATGTTTATCAGGTATTTTGGGAGACACAACAAGTGAATATGGAAATAAATTAAACATCAATATTCATATGAAATATTAGATATTATTATTTAAATGTTGCCAGTTATTACTCCAACTATTACACTTCTTTTTTCATTAAATGTTGCTAGATACAGTGTATAGAGACATTGCATTGAATGGGAATATTCATTTATGGCCATTTTACCCACATATTGCATAAAGTAAAATGGTTTATCAATTCATTCCATTATATTTTTCATAACATAGTCGAGAATCTTCTTTATACAAATTATGGTAAAAAAAAAAAAAATCCAGAAACCCAAAAAGTTATTGGTCATTGAAATTATTATTATTATTGTTTTTATTTTTTGCCTATACATGTAAGTGGGTCTCGCCCAGGGTGTAATTCAATGTAGAACCACCACTGCACGTGATGAAAGAATGACTCAAACCCGAAGACTTGTCAGATAAGAGGTGAGGTCAACTAATCATAAACTGAAGAGCCAGGTAAACAATGAATTAATCTTTTCTGTTTCTTATAGCATTATAGTTTTGTATGGTTTGTAATGTGATCAACATTTGCTTAAGTACTAGTATACATGTTAGGGAAGTAACAGGTTACATTTTAATTAAATTTTGAAAAAATGAACGAAATGACTTGAAAAAAGATGTGTTCATTTTGCTGAACGAGACTAAAAGGTCAGAGTCTGTAAAATGATCCAAACTTCCCATCACTAGTCAATCAAACTATTGATGGAGGGGCCTGTTTTAGGGGTAAACATTTGAGCAAATAAAAAAATAAATAAATAAAAAAAAACCCTGGGTGGGTTTTGATCATTTTAGGGTGGTTGGATACACACACACTGCCAACACACATTTAAGTTCAAACAACTTGTAAAAGTGTATGTAGCATCATATTACCCCTTTAAATGCTTACTTATGTGGCATTTTTCTTTCTTTTCTATCATATAGTTACCTGGTGCCTTTGTCTAGTGCTATTTTACTGATACCCTACTATTTATTGCGAGAAATATGAAGAGGACAACAGGAATAACATGGTTATTCTCTACTCACCATTAATAGTAACACTGAATCTCTTGATTGACTCTGTCATCCCAATAATGGCTTTCAGAGTCACTGCCAGTGTTGATGATCTCCTGGTGTCTGTGATGGTCAGAGATCCAGTCTGATGATCCAGCTTCAGTCTGTCTTTGAATGTCTTTCCATCATAATATTCTGAATTGGGCACAATCACTCTAGCGATGCGAGTGCCTTGAAACCTCCACTCGATCTCATCATTTGTCTGTATGTTAGTAAGATTAGGGTTTAGAGTGAGAGAATCTCCCTCCATCACTGCCAACTTCTCTACATCTGTGTCACCAAACCAGGAAGAAAAAGATTAACAACAGTTAATTTAAAACATTTTTAACAGTATATTTTCACTCTGTAATAGAAGTTAAGGCATAACACATCGGTATAACTCATTACAAACTAAATAAGTCATGTGCAGTAGCATCACAAAAAGCTTACGATAAAATTATATACAGATTGAAAAAATATCTATAATATGAGGTTTACAAAGAAGCTTTTCAGTCAGTGAAACTGAAAAAAATTAACTCTGTGCAACACCATTCATAAAAAACATGTCTGTCACCGCACTTTCTGTATGTCAGGGGTCACCAATCTTGTTCCTGAAGTGCCAGTGTCCTGCAGAGTTTAGCTCCAAACCTAATCAAACGCACCCACCAAACTATCTAATCAAGGTCTATGATTAGCTAGGTATACTTGAAACTTCAAGGCAGGTGTGTTGAAACTAGTTGGAGCTAAACTCTGCATGACACCAACCCCCCCAGGACTGAGTCTGGTGACCCCTGGTGTATGTGAAACACCTCACATTATGACTAGTCACATGACATGAAAAGTAACATTTTTTAAATCATTGTAATAAACCTCATATTGTGGTAACACTAGTTTTCATTGACTATAGTTATCATTACTTCAAAAAATAATAATAAGGATCTTTAAACTGTGCAAGATTTTGCAAAATCCTAAAATTGTACCAGTTTTATTTTAAAAACAATAGCTGTAGTAAGTGTGGCATATAAAATATGGACATTTTTATGTTTGTCAGGAAACTTGTCTAAAGTTTGTGTTATTGTGTGAGGCATTGTTCAGATATTTTTTAGTTTCTGAGGAGAGTCATTTACTGACTAAACTTCTCACTTTAAGGGCTAATGTACAACTACTTCCTACTGAAAATTTTGACTATCGTTTCCAGCTGAACCAACCTGATTCCTGTCTTTTTGACTTTGGACCACAGTATGCTAGTCTTCTAAAGTATAGGGGTGTAATGGTAATAAATATATTCGGTACGGGTCTTTTCGGTTAGGTTCGGTACGCACGAGTTCCGAACAAATACAGCGTTGGTTTAACCACTGTACAAGTGGAACTTTAATGGAGACTTCCAGTTTTACATAACCTATTGTTACTTTTGATAAAATTCTGTCCATTTTATCAGGAAATTCCAATTCCAACAAGTCAAACGGCGCGAGTGAGCGCAATATCACCCTTCCTATTTTACCTTTACTTTACAGTATGTGTGTTTGATGGTAGGGTCGTTGTGGGTTTGAGATGAGTGTGGTTTTGAGAGGAGGATGGTCAGGAGAACCAGCTGATAAAAATACAGTACAATCGACATTTCACTTAGCATGCACATTAGGCTACTATGTACATATACATGAAAGGGTCAAAAACTACACTTATTCTCTACTCACCATAAACCGTGACATCGAATCTCTTGATTGATTCCTTATGCCCAATAATGGTCTTTAGTTGGTAAAGTCCAGAGTCTGTGGTTCTGGTGTTTGTGATGGTCAGCGATCCAGTCTGATGATTCCAGCTTCAGTCCCTGTCTTTGAATGTCCTTTTCATCATAATATTCTGAATTGTTCACGATCACTCGAGCGATGCGATTGCCTTGAAACCTCCACTCGATCTCATCATTTGTCTGTTTGTTAGTAACATCCAAATTTATAGTGATAGAATCTCCCTTCATCACTGACAATAACTTATCTGCATCTGTATCACCAAAACACACGGGAAGAACGAGATCAGAAAACAGCTAACTGAAATCCCTTTAAAAACATTTTTTCAACAGTATATTATCACTCTGTAGCTATTAGAAGTGAAAATATAAAAAACGTGTTTATAACTTACCAGTCAGAGATAAAAAACAAAATAAAGAGAACAAAATAAATGTGCACAAAATCATCTCTGTTTGAGATAAAAAAAATCACTCTACAGCCTTAAAAAAATATTTGTACCCAAACTTCGCAGTTTAGTTTCGTTTACGACATTCCACTCACAATAAACGGTGAATGTAGCCTACATGTGTCTACATGAGACATGGCGATCGCCCAATATAGAGTGCGTTGTCAATGCTGCAGCTTAAAAAAAAAGTCCGTCTAGCTCCACTAGGTGGCATTGATTAGTCTTTGTAATATACAGGTGGTTCTCAATAAATTAGAATGTCGTGAAAAAGTACATTTCAGTAATTCAACTCAAATTTTGAAACCCGTGTATTAAATAAATTCAGTGCACACAGACTGAAGTAGTTTAAGTCTTTGGTTCTTTTCATTGTGATGATTTAGGCTCACATTTAACAAAAAAACCAACCAATTCACAATCTCAACAAATTAGAATACTTCATAAGACAAAAAAAAAAAAAAACCTTTTTAGTGCTTGAATGGTCTTCTGGAAAGTATGTTCATTTACTGAACACGTACTCAATACTTGGTAGGGGCTCCTTTTGGGAAGTATGTTCATTTACTGTAGGCGTGGTATGTAGTTGGTAGGTTTTTGTTACTGCTGAGGTGGTATAGAAGCCCAGGTTTCTTTAATAGTTGCCTTCAGCACATCTGCATTTTTTTGGTCTCTTGTTTCTCATTTTCCTCTTGACAATACCCCATGTCTGGAGAGTTTGCTGGCCAGTCAAGCACACCAAGACCATGGGTCATTTAACCAACTTTTGGTGCTTTTGGCAGTGTGGACAGGTGCCAAATCCTGCTGGAAAATGAAATCAGCATCTTCAGAAAGCTGGTCAGCAGAAGGAAGCATGAAGTGCTCCAAAATTTCTTGGTAAACGGGTGCAGTGACTTTGGGTTTTCAAAAAAACACAATGGACCACACACCAGAAGATGACATTGCACCACAATTCATCACAGACTGTGGGAAACTTAACACTGGACTTAATGCAACTTGGGCTATGAGCTTCTCCACCCTTGACCTAGGATTCCAAATGAAATACAAAACTTGCTCATTTGAAAAGTGGACTTTGGACCACTGGGCAACAGTCCAGTTCTTCTTCTCCTTAGCCCAGGTATGACGCCTCTGACATTGTCCTTGGTTCAGGAGTGGCTTAACAAGAGGAATATGACAACTGTAGCCAAATTCCTTGACACATCTGTGTGTGGTGGCTCTTGACGCCTTGACCCCAGCCTCAGTCCATTCCTTGTGAAGTTCACTCAAATTCTTGAATCGATTTCGCTTGACAATCCTCATAAGGCTGCGGTTCTCTCTCGGTTGGTTGTGCATCTTTTTTTTCTCCACACTTTTTCCTTTCACTCAACTTTCTGTTAACATGCTTGGATACAGCACTCTGTGAACAGCCAGCTTGGCTGGCAATGAATGTTTGTGGCTCCTTGTGAAGGGTGTCAATGATTGTCTTCTGGACAACTGTCAGATCAGCAGTCTTCCCCCATGATTGTGTAGCCTAGTGAACCCAAACTGAGAGACTATTTTGAAGGCTCAGGAAACCTTTGCAGGTGTTTTGAATTGATTAGTTGATTGGCATGTCACCATATTCTAATTTGTTGAGATTGTGAATTGGTGGGTTTTTGTTAAATGTGAGCAAAAATCATCACGATTAAAATAACCAAAGACTTAAATTACTTCAGTCTGTGTGCATTGAATTTATTTATTACCCGAGTTTCACAATTTTGAGTTGAATTACTGAAACAAAATGAACTTTTTCACAACATTCTAACTCACTGAGAAGCACCTGTTTACATTTGTGATCAAAATTATTCATGCCTTGGTAAATATGATCAAAGAAGGCTGTGAAAATAAACCTGTATCTTTTATCCTTTTGATCTTTTATTTTAAAATTTACAAAAACCTAACCTTTAGAGAATAAGAATTAAAATGGAGGAAAAATCTCATTATGAAAAAAACATTTTTCTCTACATTGGCCACAGTTAATCATACCCTTTATTCAATACTTTTTGTAACCCTCATCTCTGAGTCTTCGCCTATAATGCCTGGAGAGTGGAGAAAATATGTCAAGAGATGCAGAATCACTCCAGATCCTGAGATTTCCAGGTTCACGTTGGTGCTTCTTCTCTTTAGTTTGTAAGGATCCACCTAAATTGGCCCAATGACGGTATCTTGGTGAGGTAAGGAATGCGCGTTCAGTCTTTTTACTTGCGCTTCTGCAAAGTTTACTTAATTTTTCAGGATTTGGTTTCAACTTTAGTCTAGCTCTGTTTTTAATCTGACTCAAAATTCAAGTGATCATTAAATTTAGACCGTATGTCTAATCAAAGACTGGTCACAAATATCTATTATATATTGATGTAGATATTTGATTATTCTAGACATCTAATTTTTCTGTTATTCATTTATTAAAGATCCGGCATCACTTAAATTCACTTGGCCAACTAGTTACATTGTGACAACCGGAAAAGTGAAATTCCTGGTTACGTTGCTACATTGTAACTTCATGATGTTGCCAGTTAGTAAAGTCATTTTCAGGGCAGACAGTTTGTGTCCTCATTTGCCCAATAAAGACAAAATATGTTATGAATGATGGACGCATACTCAAAATTAGGCAAATCCAGCTCATTTATTTTGTTTTTTGAAACAGTACACATTAAAATTATATTGTTATTATTTTGTATATATTAATAAACCTGTCCTGGAGTACCCCCAGCCCTGCAAATTTTGTATGTCTCCCTCATCTATCACACCTGATTCAGTTTTGTAGGTCATTAGTGGAGTGCAGTGCCGGGGGTACCTCATTGAGAGGTTTGAGAACCACTGGGCTAGGCTAACAAATTTTCTTCATAATGAATACACAAACATGAATAGCCTAGCTATACTTCAAAATTAAGTTTTCATAAATAAATTCATAAATCACGCATATAATGAATATATATATATATAATATATATATATATATATATATATATATATATATAAGTATATATAAATATATATATATATATATATAAAATATATATATATATATATACACAGGTCCTTCTCAAAAAATTAGCATATTGTGAAAAAGTTTATTATTTTCCATAATGTTATGATAAAAATTAAACTTTCATATATTTTATATTCATTGCACACCAACTGAAATATTTCAGGTCTTTTATTGTTTTTAATACTGATGATTTTGGCATACAGCTCATGAAAACCCAAAATTCCTATCTCAAAAAAATAGCATATTTCATCCGACCAATAAAAGAAAAGTGTTTTTAATACAAAAAAAGTCCAATCTTCAAATAATTGTGTTCAGTTATGCACTCAATACTTGGTCGGGAATCCTTTTGCAGAAATGACGGCGTGGCATGGAGGCAATCAGCCTGTGGCACTGCTGAGGTGTTATGGAGGCCCAGGATGCTTCGATAGCGGCCTTAAGCTCATCCAGAGTGGTTGCTGTGGCACTGCTGAGGTGTTATTTAGGAATATGATGCTTATTTTGTGTGGTTTTGATGTTAGGGGGTTTTTCTGGCCAAGTGAGCACAGTAATACCATGGTCAGTAAACCATTTACCAGTGGTTTTGGCACTGTGAGCAGGTGCCAGGTCGTGCTGAAAAACGAAATCTTCATCTCCATAAAGCTTTTCAGCTGTTTTCAGATGGAAGCATGAAGTGCTCCAAAATCTCCTGATAGCTAGCTGCATTGACCCTGCCCTTGATAAAACACACAGTGGACCAACACCAGCAGCTGACATGGCACCCCAGACCATCACTGACTGTGGGTAATTGACACTGGACTTCAGGCATTTTGGTATTTCCTTCTCCCAAGTCTTCCTCCAGACTCTGGCACCTTGATTTCCGAATGACATGCAAAATTTGCTTTTCATCCGAAAAAAAGTACTTTGGACCACTGAGCAACAGTCCAGTGCTGCTTCTCTGTAGCCCCAAGTCAGGCGCTTCTGCCACTGTTTCTGGTTCAAAAGCACACGTCTATGCACGGTGGCTCTGGATGTTTCTACTCCAGACTCAGTCCACTGCTTCCGCAGGTCCCCCAAGGTCTGGAATCGGTCCTTCTCCGCAATCTTCCTCAGGGTCCGGTCACCTCTTCTCGTTGTGCAGCGTTTTTTGCCACACTTTTTCCTTCCCACAGACTTCCCACTGAGGTGCCTTGATACAGCACAGAACTGCCTATTCGTTCAGAAATTTCTTTCTGTGTCTTACCCTCTCGCTTGAGGGTGTCAAGGATGGCCTTCTGGACAGCAGTCAGGTCGGCAGTCTTACCCATGATTGCGGTTTTGAGTAATGAACCAGGCTGGGAGTTTTTTTTTAAAAGCCTCAGGAATCTTTTGCAGGTGTTTAGAGTTAATTAGTTGATTCAGATGATTAGGTTAATAGCTCGTTTAGAGAACCTTTTCATGATATGCTAATTTTTTGAGATAGGAATTTTGGGTTTTCATGAGCTGTATGCCAAAATCATCAGTATTAAAGCAATAAAAGACCTGAAATATTTCAGTTGGTGTGCAATGAATCTAAAATATATGAGGGTTTAATTTTTATCATTACATTATGGAAAATAATGAACTTTTTCACAATATGCTAATTTTTTGAGAAGGACCTGTATGTGTGTGTGTGTATGTATGTATAGTCGAGGCCAAAAATATTGGCCCCTTTGGTAAATATGATCAAAAAAGGCTGTAAAAATTAATCTGCATTGTTAATCCTTTTGGTCTTGTATTTAAAAAATTCACACAAATGTATCCTTTCATTGGATAATAAGAATTTAAAATGGAGGGGAAATATCATTATGAAATGAATGTTTTTTTCTCTAATACTCGTTGGTCACAATTATTGGCCCCCCTATAAATTCTTATGAGTAAAATATCTCTGGAGTATATTCCCATTCATATTCACAATTTTGAGCACTCCAGCATGATTCTAAACATGAAATCATCCAGCTCTGGCTTCCTGTTTCACAGAAATATAAAGAGGAGGGAAAACAAAGCCCAAATTCCCTTAATCATCCATCACAATGAGAAAAACCAAAGAATATATTTCTGATGTGCAGCAAAGATAATTGAGCTTCACAAATTGGTGAATTGGCTTTAAAGAAAAGAGCTAGAGCAGTGAAAATTCCCATTTTCACCATAAGGGCATTAATTAAGAATTTCCAATCAACAGAAAATGTTACAAAACTGCCTGGAAGAGGACGTGTGTCTATATCGTCCTAATGTGTGGTGAGAAGGAGAGTTTGAGTAGCTAAAGACTCTCCAAGGGTCACAGGAGAATTGCAGAAAATAGTTGAGCCTCTGGTTCAGAAAACCCTTTTAAAAAATTGTCAATCAGAACCTACATCACCACATGTTGTTTGGGAGGGTTACAAGAAAAATTCTCCTAGGTCATCCAAAAACAAAACTCCAGCATATTCAGTTATCAGACACGACTGGAACTTCAAATGGGAATGGCTTCTATGATCAGATGAAACTAAAAAAATTAGCTTTTTAGCAGCAAACACTCAAGATGGGTTTGGTGAACACAGAGAAAAAAAGTACCTCATGTGTACAATGAGATATACTGCTGTATGTTTGATGTTGTGGGCCTATATATATATATATTTCAGCTGGAGGTCCTGGACATCTTGTTTAGATACATGGCATCATGGATTCTATCAAATTCCAACAGATAAAAAATCAGTAAGTGACTGACTCTGTTAGAAATCTTATAATGGGCCATGTTTGGATCTTCCAACCATACAATAACCCAAACAAAAACAACACAGAAATGGGTCATTGAGCTCAAAAGCAAGCTTCTGCTATAGCCATTCCAGTCCTCTGACCTGAACCCTACGGAAAATGAGAGGAGTGAACTGAAGAGGAGAAGCACCAACATAGAGCTGGGAATCTAAAGGGTCTGGAGTGATTCTGGATGAAGGAATGGTCTCTGATCTCTTGTCAGGTGTTTTCTAACCTAATCAGGCAATATAGAAGAACATTTAGACCTGTTAAACTGGCAAATGGAGGTTCCAAAAAGTATTGAATAAAAGGGGGCTGTAGAGGTGGAACCTCTAGATTGTTCTGATAGACCTTTGATAACTGGCGACTCCGGTAAGAGAGTAAAGGGCTCAGAGAGTTACATCCAAGAAAGCTTTAATGAGTTGGGTTTATACAGGCACATTGGTGAGTTTGAAGGTATACAGGCCAAAATGTATTGGGGTTTGTGTGAGTGTGTGTGTGGTCTGAAATAAAGGAAAATTGTGGAAATTACTTATAAAAAATATTACAGTCTTTCTATTAACTTACTTCAGATGCTAATCACTTCCATTCTGAACAGAAATAGATAAACAATAATCAATGGTCTTAAATTTACTGACAAATTCACAACCATGATAGCGCAGCATATAAAAACGATCTCAAAATAACTAACAGATCAAGATTTATATGTTAAAATAACAACAACACATTACAGCATGGGTCTGTGATACTAGCACATTAGTTTCCCAACATAGATTAACAAATAACCCAATATTGTGCGAATATACGCTTACAAGATTAGTGTATCATCAACACAATAACATCAACATTATTAACATCATGTTTCCGCTAGAGAATGCAAAATAAACTTACTTTTCCGCATGAACGCACACACCTTTAAAGTTCGGTTGCTCACCGTGACCCAGCACGCGTGGTGTATATAGCTCAGTGTCTTAAAGGGAAGGTGTATAGGTATCAGTAAAATGAAACATATGCACCCTCTAGTGGTAAAATATGAAATTGAAACTAAAGGAAAAGACTTTCCTACATTGCCGCCCCCAAATTTAGTATTTTTGTAAATGTGGAAGAATTGACTTTAATTGAGTTTTGACTTGACTTGACTTGACTCCTCCCACGATGGCAACTTAACTAAACCGGGCAACAGGCTGTAGATAAGTGCGCCCTTTAACTTGCACTTCTGCAGTACGTATGCGATTATCTACTCCTGCAAATGTTTTAGCCACTCTGCCAATAGGCCACAAAGCTCGGGGCAACTGTGGATCAACTATCATTACGATCTATCCAGTACTCAGATTGGCAGTGTACTTTTGCCATTTTTGGCGGGCTGTAGGCTTGGTAAGTAATGCCGGATAAAGTTTACCCAGAAGTGATCGGCTAGAATTTGGCTGTGTCGCCACCGTCTTCTTGCTAACAAATCACTAGATGAGTAGATTGCTTGTGGGGATGAGGCATCCCGACGACCCATCAGTAACAGATTCGGTGTGACAGGGTCCGGGTCTGCAACATCTGATGAAACATAGCCGAGTGGCTTAGAGTTGAGGATTCCCTCAACCTCTATCAGCACTGTACGCAAGACTGCTTCAGTCACTGTTTGATTGCCCAAGACTACCTGAAGAGCACTTTTCAACCGTCCGTATCTCTCGCTCCCAGGTTCCTCCAAAGTGTGGAGCATGTGGAGGGTTAAACTGGAAAGCAATTTCCTGGCTGGCTAGATGTTCTTTAAGTGGACCTTGTAACAATGCGAAGGCTTCCTGGAGTTCAGTGGCTCCTCCTCTGAAGTTTGTGCCTCTATCAGCCAGTATCTCATATGGCTTACCACGACGTGATACAAATCGTCTTAATGCCATCAGGAAGGCATCTGTGTCCATGTTCTCCAAAAGATCAAGATGTATGCAACTTGTTGTCATACATTTGAATATGATGCCCCAGCGCGCCCTCTGTGCGTCTGCCTATCTTAATAGTGAAAGGGCCAAAACAATCTATACCAGTGGACCAGAAAGGTGGTTTGTACAGTCTTAGTCGTGAGGGGGCAAGTCTGCCATCTTCGGAATTATAGGACTTGCTCTCCATTTTTGACAAGTCTCATAATTGTACTGATGTTTCTTGATGGATTCTCTGCCACGCAGGATCCAGTACTTGCGTCTGATCTCACCTAAGACCCGTTCTGGACCTGGATGAAGAAGCTGGTTGTCATTTTCTTTGATTAAGAGCATTGTAATCTGATGTTTAGGGTCTAATATTATGGGATGTATTGTGTCTGGATCTAGGCCCTCAGCTCGGCGGAGTCGTCGTCCCCCAACTTGAATTAAGTCAAGTGTCTGATCATATTCAGCGGAAAGTGAAGCAAGACAACTCTGGGCAGATATGGATTTACCCTTGGTCAGCACAGCAACCTCTTTTGGAAAGCTGTCCCTCTGAGCTTGTCTTAATAGATGTAGTTCAGCTGCTATGGCGTCCGCTGCAGTCATGATAGCAGCCGCCCCGTGAAGGGACTGGTGAGTAGCCTTTAACAGTTCTTTCCAACTCTTAATATTGGAGATGTCAGATTGAGACTTAACAAGACATGCATTTTCCACAGAATAATAGTTTTTTCAGCTCATCACGGTCGTCAGGAGCTGCGACTTCAGGCAGTGATGGCCAGGTGTTAGGATGTTGATGGAGGAACTGTGGACCTTGACTCCAGCGCTGAGATTTGTTCAACTCTAACAAAGTCTTCCCCCTAGTCAGGTCATCCGCTGGGTTATCGGTGGTGTTGACGTATCGCCAATTTGACCCCAAAGTCATGTCCTGGATTTCAGCGATGCGCGTCCCTACGAAGACTTTGTAGCGACAGGATTCTGATCTCAGCCAGCTCAGGACTGTCGTTGAATCGGTCCATAGGATAATATCACTTGCAGGAATAAACAACTCTTTACTGAGCAACTTTGCCAGCTGCGCTCCTGTGAGAGCTGCACAAAGCTCCAAACGGGGCATTGATATCTGTTTGCGGGGAGCCACTCTGGACCTTGCCATCATAAAGGCTACATGGATCTGGTTTTGCTTATCTTGAGTGTGAAGGTAAGTGACCGATCCGTATGCCCGTTCAGAGGCATCGCAGAAAATATGGATGGTTCTCTGTGTGCCCACTGTATCAGCGCATGGTGGTATGTATGCTCTTGGTATCTCAACAGTGTGCAAGTTGGCCAGTTCGGCTTCCCAGGCTTGCCACTGTAATAACAGATTTTCTGGGTGGATGATGTCATCCCAACCGATCTTGAGTTTCCAGAGATCTTGAATCAGTATTTTCGCTTTGGTTGTAAAGGGTATAAGATAACCCAGTGGGTCATACTGTGTGGCCAGTACTTTATACACGTTTCGTAGTGTGGGTTCAGAGTAGTCAACATGACGATGTTGATATCCAAGGTGGTCAGTGAGACAATTCCAACGGAGACCTAAAGCTGGCTCTTGTGGGTCCGAACTATGCTCAGGAAGCCACAATTCAGTACTGGCTGCTCTGACTTCAATTGGAAGGTGTTGTACTACAGCAGGTACATTACTGGCCCACTGGCGGATTTCAAACCCACCAGAAGACAAATGCTCGCGCATCTTGTCGATAAGGTTACGGGCCTTCTCTGGGGAGTCAAGACTCTGCAAACAGTTATCAACGTAGAATGCCTGTTCTACAGACCTTTGAACATCTTCATAGCCTTCACTGTTGTCTTTCACATGTCTTTGTAGTGCATATGTGGCACAACAAGGACTGCAGGTAGTCCCAAATGGGAGAACCTGCCATTCAAAGACACTTGGCTCTTCGTCCCTCTTCATGTCCCTCCAGAGGAAGCGTAACAGTGAGCGATCTTCTGGCAAAAGTTTGATCTGGTGGAACATTGCTTTAATGTCTCCACTGATAGCCACCATGTGCTCACGAAACCGGAGTAGAACACCAAGAAGGGAAGGACCCAGGATGGGACCAGGAATAAGTTGATCATTCAGCGCTTGTCCATTGTACTGATATGAGCAATTGAAGACAAGCCTTGCTTTGTTATTGTGGTGGACTAAGTGATGAGGGAGGTACCATGTCTCAGTTGAGGAATCTACAATCTCAGGTGTCAATCTCTTTACATAACCTGCAGTTTCCAGCTTCTGGATCTCTTGACAATATGTCATGGCTTGTTCAGTGTTATTTACGATTTTTCGCTCTGTACTTCAAAGCAGTGAAAGACAAGCGGATTTGGGTGCTTTTAAACAAGGACTGTCCTTCCGTCTGAGGAGTGGTGTGGCATATCTCATTATGCCATTTATATTCAACCTTACAGTGCGCTGCTCAAGCAACTCAAGTGCTTGCTGATCAAGCTTGGATCGGGTAGCTGCTTTCTCACTGATATAGGGCAAAGTGTCAATTTGCCACAGTTTCTCCACATGCCCCTGAAGATCAAAGTTGGTAGGTCCAACTGCAGTAAAAAAAACACTGCTGCTCATCAAAAGGAAGATGAATCACACTGGCAGGACCTTGGAGTGTCCAACCAAGGGAAGTACATATTGCCACAGGTCCCCCCGAAGGGCCAACACGAACAGGCTGAGTAGGGATAAGCAAATGTGGAAAGTCGGAACCAACTAGTAGTACAGGCTGCACTTTGTCAATTGCTGGGATTGGCAGTCCCTGTAGGTGCCTGTACTTCTTCATCAGTACTTTCACTGGGTAACTATGCTCGGAAAGGCCCAGGTCATCAGCAGTGAATGCATGATCGATCTTGTATCTATGTTCTGGGTTTTCAGCTGGGGAAATTTCGAAAGACACAGATGCCCCTTTCAGGTGAACAACCTCATGTCGTATAGTTCTTAGAGAGAGTGTTTCTGGTTCTTTCTGTAGCTTGAGATAATGTGCAGCGGTAGAAAGGAGGATAGTCTGCTCAGAACCATCGTCCAGCAAAGCATATGCCTCAAGTGAGTGTTCGGCATTATGCAAAAGTACTTTGACCACCTTTAACATGACCTGTTGAGGATGGTTGGGACAGTCAAGATAAATGGTGTCTGGAGAGGTACTAACCATAAGAATCTTGTTGGGCTCCTGTATGTTAACATCATGTAGCACTGTAAGATGCTGCTTTTTACATATTTTACAGGGTTTCTTGAGGGTACAAGCCTCAGGTTTGCTTTTGCCTTTAAGCCACTCTGCGATCTGGGTAGTTGTCAGTGACTTGAATTTTGAACACAAACTGAGATAGTGCTCTCGCGTGTCACAATATGGACAATAAGGTTTAAACTTGTCTCTCAGCTTTGGCGGTAAGGTACAGTGAGACTGAGAGGTAAGGGGTGATTTATCTGGACTACTACTGGGTGTTGTAGTACACAGATGATGATGACTGACTCGGACTTCTCTTCCCTTTCCTCTGAGGCTTCATCTGCTCTTGAAACTTGTCAACAGCTCTGCTGGAGATACGCTTTGCCTGTGATTTTAGCTGAAGCCATGCTGATAGGTCCAGAAGAGTGTATGTTTTGTCTGTTCCAGTGATAAGTATACCACGACTTAGACAATGTTCAAAAAACCCATCACGGTAGCTGGCAGGCAGTTTGGCTAAAAGTCTGTCTACGTGTGAGCCACATTTCAGTTCGTAACCATTCTCACCCTCCAAAGAACGAAGCATGCCCACAAGACCATGTACTGAGAGTGCAAAGTCATCAAATGCTTCAGCATCCCCTACTCTGACTGGTGGAGAGTTCAATATAGCTCCAAGTTCACTCTGTACAAGTTGACGGGGTTGCCCATATTTGTCTTGGAGGGCTTGCAATGCCATTGTGTATGGAGTGGGGTCATGCATGTAGGCTTGTGCTAATTTGTAGGCACTTGGTAGCTTTAATCTGTCTAGCAGCACTTGATATTTGAACTGCTCTGTAAGATGAGCATGGCCACCAAGGAGACTATCTAGTGCCATTTTGAGTAGGGCAAATTCAGACTCCTTACCATGATCAAACTTAGGCAGAGCTGGTTTGGGTATACCATATGGGCTGGCAATCAACATGTCCATCATATTTACCGGGGTTTGTGGCTGTGGCTGTACACACGGAACAGTAGGCGCTAATAATGGCTGTGGGCTAAATTGTAGTTACAGGTTGTTGAAACTGACCTGTTGGAGGATGAGGTTGAGCGTCTGCTGGGACTAAAAAGGTAGGTTGCTGGGCATAGCTGGTCCCTGCTGAATCTTGAGATATATTTGGTTTAGCTGAAAATGTAAGGTTGGCACCTGACTGACCTAAACTATAGGTTTGTCTATCAAAAGACAAGGATGGCTGCATTGTTGTAGGAGGGTAAACATCTGCAGTAGGCAATTTTACCAGTTGGGGGAACACACTTGGCGATGCTACAGGATAGATAGGAGAAGGAACAACAGTTACAGGTTCTGCATGTAATGGTTTGGATGTACAGAGAGATGTAATGTGCTCAGGAACAGAATGTGAAATTGTGGGCTTAGTAGTCACAGGATCACTCTGATGTATGTAAGGTGTAGAGTGCTGTGTATTATCAGATAACTGATGTGGTGTGTGGTGAGCTACCTTCTGTGAACAAAGTATATCAGTCTGTACCTGCCCTGAGTCAAGTTCACTTCTGGTTTGTGGAACAGTTGCTGCATTTTCAGTCTCTGATTCTCGAAGAAGTGATGCATTGAGACGGGCTTTCTCCAGCTCCATCTCTTTCTGCTTAATGCGGCGCTGCCTTTCGAGCTGTTTGGTGATCAGTTCTTTGGTTTTATGTGCTGCACGAGCCTCTTCATCTAGCTGACGACTTCTCCTTTGCTGCTCTCTGAGTAAATCTTCTCTCTCATATAGTGCTAAGTGTGCTTGTTGATCCAGGAACTCACACTGCTCTTCAGCTTTGCCCTCCTCCACCATCTGTCTCTGCATCTCTGCAAGCTCCATGCTCTTCAGTTTCTTCTCTACAATAGCTGCCTGTAACTCTGTCAGTTGTGAAGCTGTTGTCCGGCTGGATCTGCCACTTCTGCTGGTCTTTGTTCTCGATTGGCTGTGACGTGATCTTGCAGATGAAGGTGCTGAAGGTGTTTTGCAAGGCACAGGCACTTCGTCTGATTGTGCAGCTGGAATGGTAGCCACTGGCATCATACTGCTGGTATCTGCACTGGAAGCTGGAATGTGGCTTGGTTCATACCCAACATCATATTCACTTAATTAAGTAGGCTGGTGGATGTCTCTCTCCCGCTGAGTACGAGGCCGCACAACTGGGTTGGTGATCTCATTCTCTGACTGCATGTTGTCTTCAAGGTTACTACCATCCGGCTCGAAGGACCATTTGTAGAGGTGGAACCTCTGGATTGTTCTGATAGACCTTTGAAAACTGGCGACTCCGGTAAGAGAGTAAAGGGCTCAGAGAGTCACATCCAAGAAAGCTTTAATGAGTTGGGTTTATACAGGGCACATTGGTGAGTTTGAAGGTATACAGGGCAAAATGTATTGGGGTTTGTATGAGTGTGTGTGTGGTCTGAAATAAAGGAAAATTGTGGAAATTACTTATAAAGAGTATTACAGTCTTTCTATTAACTTCAGATGCTAAACACTTCCATTCTGAACAGAAATAGATAAACAATCATCAATGGTCTTAAATGTACTGACAAATTTACAACCATGATAGCGCAGCATATAAAAACGATCTCAAAATAGCTAACAGATCAAGATTTATATGTTAAAATAACAACAACACATTACAGCATGTGTCTGTGATACTAGCATGTTAGTTTCCCAACATAGATTAACAAATAACCCAAATATTGTGCGAATATACGCTTACAAGATTAGTGTATCATCAACACAATTACATCAACATTATTAACAATCATGTTTCCGCTAGAGAATGCAAAATAAACTTACTGTTCCGCACGAACGCACACAAATTTAAAGTTCGGTTGCTAACCGTGACCCAGCACGCGGTGTATATAGCTCAGTGTCTTAAAGGGGAGGTGTATAGGTATCAGTAAAATGAAACATACGCACCCTCTAGTGGTAAAATATGAAATTGAAACTAAAGGAAAAGACTTTCCTACAGGGGCTATTAATTGTGGCCAATGTGTATTAGAGAAAAACACCTATTTCATAATGATATTTCCCCCCATTTTAAATTCTTATTATCCAATGAAAGGATACATTTTTGTGAATTTTTTTAATAAAAGATCAAAAGGATTAACAATGCAGATGAATTTTTACAGCCTTATTTGATCATATTTACCAAGGGTCCCAATATTTTTGGCCTCGATTGTATATATATATATATATATATATATATATATATATATACACACTCTCAGAAAAAAAGGTACACAGTGGTACAAATAATGTTCCTCGAAGAACGGTTTTGTACCTTTTTTATAATTGTACCCTAAATGGTACAGGAAAGACCTCTGATTTTAAGATACAACTGAAATGAAGGTACAAAATTGTTCTCACATCAAGGGTACATTGAAAACCTGTCAATCTTGATAGACAGCTCCCTTATTATTACATTTGCAAATAGCATACAATCTCTGTGAACGAAAATGATTAAATAGTAAAGTTATGAATAATTTACAGATTCAAGTATTTAAATGAGCTTATACAACTGTCCTTAAATGTACATTATCATAACAGTTCTGAAAAAAATAGTGCCACAAAAAAACATGTGAAAACCACGAGGAAACAGGTTTTGTGATATTTATAAAACAAAATACTTCATGCAGTTTTTTAATAAATATTTTCATAGACAATCATGATGAAATACATTTATCATTGGTATCCACGCAATTTGTCGTTTGCTTTCCATTGCAATCCGACCAAATTACTGTTTCATGCATGACTGGTTGCTGTGTTAAATAATTGTCATAGCAACAAGACACTGATTGGTCGAAGGCGGCAGCGCTGCTGCAGCCGTTACGGAATTTTCTCTGTCATTACGGAGAGCGGGGGAAGAAGCGCTTCTGAAAAACACACGTCCAGGCATTTTGCCTCTGTCTTTTTCGACTTAAAAGCTAAAAAAAAATTAAGAAGGTGTATTTTAATGATCAAATAGTTCGTAGACGAAATGTAAAGGTGAGTTTTGACTATTTGTGTTTATATTTAGTACATGAGGCAAACTTCAATTTAAATGTTTCAACTACTCAAAGCGAAATTAGCAACATAAATTTAGCATATACGACAGCATGCAATGCTGTAGTATACACACTAGCGTTTACATTATTTAAACGTTTAAGTCGTTTAAATCTTGTTTTGCAGGCTTTTTTACCGGCTGAATCAGATGAAGTTCAGTCCGTAAGGGTGGGTGATCCTGTCACTCTTAACTCTAACACTTTCGAAATACAGCTAAAGAATGAGATCGAGTGGAGGTTTGGCAGCATTCGCATTGCTAGAGCAATAAAAACGGCAATCCTACATATGATGAAAATGAGGGATTCGAAGACAGACTGAAGCTGGAGAGAAATGGATCTCTTACCATCACCGACACCACAACCACGGACACCGGAGTCTATACATTTAGTACCATTATTAATGGCAATCTTGCAACCAAGACGTTTAGTCTTACAGTTTATGGTAGGTGTAGTATAAATAATTTTGATATTGTAAAATGGCACTAAATCATTCTAATAATTATCAATTTTCAGGATGTTTTATATTGGACACACATTTGTACTTTTCAGGCTTAACTGTTGATATGACTACTTTGTTTATAGGCTAACAGGGGACGTCCCCCGGACGTTCCGAACGTCCGTTTAGGTCCGCAGTACGTCCGCTGGGTTTGGTCCGCTGTGTAACGTCCTCTGGCGGACGTTTTGAGGACGTCCACTTACGTCCGCATTTGGTCCTCTTTTTGACGTTCGCTGACGGACTTTCTGAGGACGTCCGTATTTTTTTGAGGACGTCCACTTACGTCCGCATTTGGTCCTCTTTTTGACGTTCGCTGACGGACTTTCTGAGGACGTCCGTATTTCCATTACAACCCTTGAAAAATCCAGTCCTTTATCCTTTATCATCAGACCTGACCAGTGTTGGGCAGTAACTTACATGTAACTAAATTACTTAATTTAATTGCAAAATAAATGTAACTGTAGCCTAATCTGTTACAGTTACTGAGGAAAAAAAAAAGTGTAATTAAATTACAGTTACTTAGGAAAATGTTAATGATTACAAAGGGAGTTACATCTGAATATTTTCATACATTTACATATTTAAAATATGAGACATCAATATTTCAGGAGTTGAAGACACAGAATATGACACATGCTTATTCCATAACTGATTTATTTCCTATTTTGGTTTATGTATATGATTATGTATATGATTTTTTTTTTTTTTTTTTTTTTTACGATTAACTGCCTCCCCCCCCCCCCCCAAGGCATTGTAAGATGCCAGTGTTTCCTGTCATAGCTATGCAAAGATTTGATTTCAAAAACAGTATCATAGCTATTAAACTATATCTTATGATTTTAAATCTGTATTTAACCTCAAAAAGATCGCAAAGTAAAAAGAGCTGCTAAAGTCCTATTTTGAGGTTGTTGTACTTTACAATTAAATTATTATAATCTTAATTCAAGTGAAGAAGGATTTTGAAGTCTAACAGTAATCAGTGTTGATAATGTTAACCCTGCCTGATTTAAATGTTTCAAAATAATTAATTAAAAATAATAATAATTAAAATTGGAAAACAATATAAATTTAGAAAAGTAATAAAAAATAATCAAATCAAAATCATTACTTTAATAAAGTCACTGAAACGGTTACACTACATATTACATTTTAAATAGGGTAATTTGTGATCTCTAACCTATTACGTTTCTAAAGTAACCTTCCCAACACTGGACCTGACACCTTGTAACTCAGACAAAGAGAGTTGACAAAATTAAACTAAAATATAAACCCATACTGGATTTTAAAGTGTAACATTCCTTAAAACAAAATCATTTTTTAACTGTGATAATAATAGAATGCAAAAAAAAAAAAAATAATGATTTGCAGATTGATTTTTTTGTTGTTTTTTTATTTTTTTTTTTATATTTGGTTGAATATATTTGAATACATTGTAAAATTAATAATTTTCATTTCTGGAAAGAGAAAATAGGAGTAACTTCTCTAATTAAAAATGTCATTATGTAATGAGTATGTTTTCAACATTTAAACATCACTATCATGATACCCTTCAATAATATAATTGAACGTAGGCTACAATTAATTGAACATATAGCCCATGAATGAAGAAAATAAGGTTGCATCCCAGGAGCTCTACAATAATGTTATAGAGTGATGAATGCAGCCAATGAAAACATGAAGAAAAGAAATGTGGAAAATAACACAGGTAAGACAAATAAATTAATTATTTCAATTTACGTATTAAACTGTTGGTAGACAAATAAATTAATTATTTCCATGTATTATTTTAGTTATTGCATTTAAGACTGCTACACTATATGCAGCTCAAAAAAAAAAAAACAAAAAAAAAAAAAATGTAATAGAGCCACATTGGGACATAGGCTCCAAACAAGCGTCGATCAAATGAGCACAAGACCGAATGACATCACTTTAGGGCGCAGCAAGTATCCATGGCAACGCTCAGCTGCTTAGTGACAGTTGATGGTCATCCCGGTGATTCCCTCAGACACGGCCTTGAGTTCCCTTTCATAAGTCACTTCGATGCTGCAGTGACGTCACCGTATGGGAACACCTTTCGGTGTGACGAATGTCTGAAGCCCTATACAATCCCGCCAATCCTATTGGCCAAATAGTGATTGGCACCGCCCTACGCATGCGTACTCATCGTATACCTGAGTGCCGCGCGCTATTTCGCTCAGATTTCATTTCCTTCAGGAAAGCGAATCATCTGTACCCTAGGAATCATCTCGCATTCTCAGCGGTTTTCTTCGAGCAGTGCTTCGAACTCCTCTTTGTGGACATGATGAATTTTCGGAAGTGTAAGGAACCGTGTACCAGGTTCATCACGAAGGGAGACACTCATGAAAGGTGTGTAGTGTGCTTGGGCTTACATCACGCACAGGCGCCGTGTCACTTCTGCAGCTGCCGAGGCACCGCACGAGGCGATGGCTTGGGGAGACATGTGCGACATGGACTATGAGGACAGCGCTGCGCTGGAGTTTTCTCCACGTTGCTCGCTCTCCCCTACCCGAGTGCAGGAAGTGAGCTTTGTCGAACCCGTCGTTTTCTCAAATGAGGATTTACAGCGCCCCCCCGGAGGCATATGATGCTATCTCCTTCGGTTGTGGACAGTATGACGACGACGTCTTATCCACCGTGGCCTCAGAGTCTGAGGACTTCATGGCTGATGCATGCAGCCCTCTCCCTCCTAGCGGACAGGAGAAGCGTGCTTCCCCCTCCTACAGTGAGCTGTTGGACGTGGTTTCTCGCGCGGTGGGTAAACTGGGACTGGATTGGGATGTTGAGAAGGCCGAGGCCCAACCTTCATCGAAGCTGGACGACCGTTTTCTGACTAGTCGTACACCTGCGCAGCCCCGAAGGCCCTTGCCTTTTTTCCCGGACCTCCACCAGGAGGTTTCGAGGTCCTGGAAACAGCCTTACTCGGCGCGCATTACTAACGCTGCGGCTGCGGATTTCGCCACCATTTCTGACATGGCGAACCGTGGCTATGCAGCGATGCCTCCAGTGGAAGAGACTCTCGCCGAACATCTCGAGCCTAATTCGGCCACGGCATGGAAGTCTCGTCCCCTTCTTCCTTCTAAGGCATGTCGAGTCACGTCCAGCCTCGTCAGGAAATCCTACATGGCTGCGGGCCAGGCGGCCCCATCGCTCCACTCTATGGCGGTCCTCCAGGCCTACCAAGCGGAGCTCTTAAAGGAACTCGACAAGGGGGAGGGTATCACACCCGAGGCTGTGAAAGAGCTGTGGCGAGCCACGGATTTGGCGCTACGCGCTACCAAACATACTGCTCGAGCAGTGGGCCGTTCTGCGGCTGGATTGATAACGGTTGAAAGCCATCTCTGGCTTAATCTCACCGACATCAAAGAAAAGGACAAAATCTTTTCTCATGGACGCCCCTGTTTCTAAGGATGGTTTGTTTGGAGAGACAGTCACTCCGGTGGTGGATAAATTTAGGGCAGCGAAACAGCAATCAGCCGCCTTCCGCCAGTTGATTCCACGCAGGCCCAGGGAGATTGAATGGCGGCAGGCGCCCGCGCATTCTCGCTCAACATCCTCTCACCGCAAAACGAGTTGCCTCACGAGAAGAGCCTTCACCTATGGCGCCCCCTCGTAAGGATTGGGGTCCTAAGGCTTTTCCACCGGCTCGCCAGCGACAGCAAAAAAGGTTAGACCTGAGCCTGACAGCTAATGCCTCTCGTTCTCGGGCCCCTAATAGCAGCTCCTGATATTCTCGCTGCTTGCCAGGGACTGTGCCCTCCACTAGAGAGCGCTGTTGGACAGCTGGACCAGCATCCAACCCTCTCACTGCAGTCCCCACGCTCAAACATTGACTGTCTCGCCGCAAAGGGTGCTTCGAGCAGCATTGGATCGAGCTACCATGTCGAGCGTTCCCTCAGACACTCTGCGCAATTCAGCCTTCAGAATCCGAGGGACGGTTCAAGGGTCTGGCAAAGACGGCCCGTTCATGATGGCTCACACAGCCGCCACTTGTTTTTTTTTCGCTAGCGGCAGAGCCCGATGTTCATCTTGTTGGATTAATTCCTGCCGTGGACACGCTTCAGGATTATACACAACGAGACGTAATGACTTTGACACATGCGCTTCCCTTGCTTACGGACGCTGCGAGCCTTCACATGCGCTTCCCTTGCTTGCGTATGAAAACGTTGCAGAAGGCGGAAATCTTTAATCCACTGACGTTATTTCAGGTCGGATGGGAACGCTTGCCCGGCATTTCACAATGGGTGTTACGCACAATTTGTCACGGATACACCATTAAGTTTTGAAAAGGCCCTCCTCCTTTCTGCGGAATTCTTCCCAAGGTTTTGAAGCCAAAAGAAATCGTGGTGCTGCGGGAAGAGATGTCAGCTCTGCTGAGCAAAGGGGCTATAGAAGAAGTACACCCCTCTCAGATGGAGTCAGGTTTTTACAGCCGCTATTTTGTTGTACCAAAAAAAGGCGGCGGTTTGCGACCCATTTTGGATCTACGCCGTTTGAATCTTGCACTCAGGACGAGCAAATTCAAGATGTTAACGGTAAAGTCTATTTTGTCTCTCGATTCAACCAAACAACTGGTTTGTCACGATCGATCTGAAGGATGCATATTTTCATATTCAGATCATCAAGAGACACAGGAAGTTCCTCAGATTTGCTTTAGAGGGCAAAGCGTATCAATACCGCATTCTTCCCTTTGGCTTAGCCCTGGCTCCCCGAACTTTTTCGAAATGCATGGACGCAGCTCTGGCCCCGTTGCGGCTCCAGGGCGTTCGCGTGTTGAATTACTTAGACGATTGGCTGGTGTTAGCACAATCTCAGACTCAAGCACACTCTCACCGGGATCATCTAAACAGCCTGGGCTTATGCACGAATTTCCAGAAGAGTGTTTTAATTCCCTCTCAACGGATAACCTTTCTAGGAATAGACTTGGACTCTCGCGCGATGACAGCAAGACTATCTCTCCCGCTCGCTCAGTCTCTCGCATCATGCGTGCGTCACTTCAAAGTAGGTCGCACAGTGACGGTGAGTTTGTGCCTCAGACTTTTAGGTCGAATGGGTTCGGCTGGGGATTTGTGCTTCCCAAGAGACTGTCACGACGGACGCGTCTTTGACCGGTTGAGGAGCTGTTTGTCAAGGGCGCCCAGCTCACGGAGTATGGACGGTGACACAACGCGTTTGGCATATAAACAGGTTGGAATTACTGGCGTTTTTCTAGCTGTTCAGTATTTCTCAAATCTGCTGATCGGCTGTCATGTACTACTCAGGTCATACAACATAGCGGTTATGTCGTATCTGAATCATCAAGGAGGATTACGCTCTTGCCCCCTGTGCAGGCTGGCGAGAAATATTCTTCTTTGGTCTCAGAAGAGATTTCTGTCGATCCAAGCGGTTCATGTCCCCGGACGTTTGAACTTCGGAGCGGATTTGCTATCCAGACAGACTCTCTGGAGCAGGGGGGAATGGAGGTTGCACCCCCAAACGGTGAGCCTTTTATGGCAAATATTTGGAGAAGCAAGAGTGGACTTATTCGCATCGAGCATGACTACGCATTGCCCGCTGTGGTTCTCCCTATGCCCTCCATCGCCCCTAGGCTTGGATGCGTTAGCTCACAATTGGCCCAGAACCAGCTTGTATGCTTTTCCCCCGATTCGTCTAATTCCAGCGGTGTTATCCAGGATACGGCTGGACAGAGTGGAGCAGCTTGCTGCTGGTGGCTCCGTGGTGGCCCACACAGCCGTGGTTTGCGGATCTGGTCAGTCTGTTAGCGGGCTCTCCATGGGAGATTCCCCTCAGACAGGACTTACTATCGCAAGCACAGGGAATGATTTGGCACCCAAGGCCAGATCTATGGAAGCTGTGGGCGTGGCCTCTGAGCAGAGTGAGTTAATATGTCCCGGTCTTTCTGTTGAAACCACCGAGACTATAATGAATTCTAGGGCAGCTTCTACGAGACGCTATATATGCTTTCAATTGGAAACTGTTTACGGCCTGCTGTGGAATTCGTAATATGGATCCGTTTTACTGCCCAGTGGCGTCAGTACTGGAGTTCCTTCAAGACCGTTTCTCTGACGAGAGTAACGCCAGCTACTCTGAAAGTTTACGTGGCAGCCATTTCAGATAACCATGTATATATAGATGGTGCTTCAGTGGGCCATCATCCGCTGGTCTCTCTTGTTTTATACAGGGTGCGCGACGGCTGAGGCCTTTCCGCCCTGTGTGAGTTCCTTCATGGGATTTATCCATTTTGTTGCAAGGTTTATCAGGGCATGCGTTTGAGCCCTTGGAAACTATACCGGATAAAATCCTGACTTTAAAGACAGTTCTTCTTGTGGCTTTATCCTCCCTCAAGAGAGTTGGGGATTTACAGGCTCTTTCTGTTTCGCCCTCATGCATGGACTTTGCACCAGGGTCTGTGAAAGTATTGCTGCGACCGAGGCCTAATTATGTCCCTAAGGTCGCCTCGAACCCTTTTCACATCAACAAGTGGTCTTGGAGGCTTTATCCCCTGCAGAGGCGGGGTCAGGAGATCTGAGTCTTTGCCCTGTCAGAGCGCTGAAGACTTATGTTGATCGAACAACCCCATGGCGTGAGTTTGACCAGCTGTTTGTCTGTTTCGGACACAAGAAATAGAGGCCATGCTGTCACAAAGCAACGCATGTCCCATTGGCTGGGGGGGGCAATGTCTTTAGCCTATAAGGCGCGCGGGACTCGCTTCGCCCTTAGGAGTTAGAGCTAATTCCACGAGAGCAGTGGCTTCTTCACAGGCTTTTCTCAGTGGATCTTCTATGGATGATATCTGTGCTGCGGCAGGATGGTCCTCACCGAGCACTTTATCAAGTTTTACAGTCTGGATGTGAGGACGGCTCCTGGCTCCCCGGGTTCTCTCCGCTTGAGCAGATGCTTCCTTGGATCCCAGCTATCAGGTACGTCAGGCGTTATGGTATAGGGTTCCCATACGGTGACGTCACCGCAGCATCGAAGTGACCTATGAAAGGGAACATCTCGGTTTACGTATGTAACCACGGTTCCCTGAATAGGGAACGAGATGCTGCAGTCCCCCGGCCGTTCCATACCTTGATATCATTCTTCTTCAGTTCATGAAATCTGAGCGAAATAGCGCGCGGCACTCAGGTATACGATGCGTACGCATGCGTAGGGCGGTGCCAAGCGCTATTTGGCCAATAGGATTGGCGGGATGGTATAGGGCTTCAGACATTCGTCACACCGAGAGGTGTTCCCATACGGTGACGTCATCGCAGCATCTCGTTCCCTATTCAGGGAAAACGTGGTTACGTACGTAAACCGAGATGTTTTCGCTTTCGTTTGATCCAAAAGGTATTTATACTTTTATATTATTAGACATTATAGCTACCGTAACTACTGTAACGTAACTATCTCCTAATGTTTACATTTTATGAAAAGTTTACCTTTTTAAACGTTTGCTTAAGTTGTCCCGTATGACTTCTGACATTAGGCTATGTGAACACTTCGAAGCTAACGCTTAGCATGTAAAGCTGAAATGATTAAATGTATATAATATTGACATATATTGAACTTAAAATATTGAATTTCCATATGGTAAAATACACATTGAGACGCCTATATGCAGCAAAAAGGCATATGTCGGCTAAACTTCGGACCGCTTGGTCTAAATCCAAACTGTCAACGTCTTTACAAATCTTTTTTCGATGGATAAACGATAGTCCTAGACATATAAAATCATAATAGTACTGAATGTACTGAATGTGTTCGTTTTGTTGTTTTAGGTTAGAAGACAATGGGGTGGGTGGGTGTGTGTGAGTCTCTGGTTTCAGCTGTGGTTAGTCCGATCCGATTGCAATTCTTCCCATTGTCTTCTAAAAAAGACTAGCCTACCCACTAAAAAAAAAGGTCCCCAGGACGTCCCCTAAATGGCCTCTGCGAACGTCCCCCGAGACGTCAGCGTGTAGGGCCCCCAGAGCCCGTCTACGGAGAGCCTTCCCACTCCCTATTAAGTCCTATTGTACCGAATTTTGGTTGCCCACCAGAGTTCCAACTGGGGGTGATCGCCATGAGTG